>NC_090752.1:76207079-76214579 GCF_036898095.1 Palaemon carinicauda
GTCGTAATTAAGACGCCATTCTCTTTTCCAAGTCTGTCGGTTCCCACCGCTAATTGGATACCTGATAACTATCCAAGAGTTGTTATGTTCTGACCGAATTACTGAAAGAAATGGGAAGATACGCAACGATGCTTTTTAGGACGGAAGACTTTGTTTTCATTTAGAGGTTTAAAGGCCATTCATGAACGGCAGAGGCAAAGGACAGTGACATTGTCCTGGTTATCAGGACAATATCCTAGAGACTGACCATATATACATATCATAATCGCCCAAGCCCCACTTCTCTATTCAAGCTAAGACCAGGGAGGACAAGGCAATGGCTGCTGATGACTCAGCAGCTAGACATATAGACTCCCCCGAAACACCATCCTTAGCTCACAAAGATGGTGAGGTTGCAAGACACTACAGGAAACTATAGAGCTTGAGCAGGACTCGAACCCCAGTCCAGCAAATCGCCAGGCAAGGACGTTTCCAAGAGGCCATCACAGCAAAATCCCGTTTAGCATCTGTCCAAATAAAGACCCTTTTTATCTTTAAAGAAAAATGGTTAAAAGTATTGTGTTGGCCACTGAAACAAAGTCCTTGATCATGTATAAAGATGATAAGGAACCCCAGTGGTTATGGAAATGGAAAATGCTAAAAGTAGTTGGTATCCACCAAAACAAAGGACACTCAAAAACCATACGAAACGGGATATGATTTTTGGCCACAACTGTATCTCTTTTTAGAGGCCATTCCAATGGCAGACGAAAAAGGATTTCGGAGGCCATTGTAACGAAGAACTTGAATAGCCATGAAAGATGAGGAAAAGGCCTTAACGACCACTAGCACGAAGGTCTTTAATGGCCATTAAAAACGAGCATTGCAACAAACAACTATATTGAAATTCAAATCTTCGAACTGCCCCGAACTTTTCTCTCTTCTGCCATATAGAGCTTTCTCTTCATGTACCTTTGAAATGGTTATCCTATGTAAGAAAGACTTATTAAGAAAAGAGACGTGTAGGTTCCACCGCCAAGTTCAAATACGGTTACGCTCATTTTTAAATTTCTAATATTTCGATTATTTGTTGCAATCTGATAGGTATAGACCAAATTGTTATTAATTTTCCCGATTGGAATAATTTTTTTAAAATCTACGGATATCTTTCTTTGCATTGGTCAATTAACTTTCTCCTTTTATTATTTTTCGTTTAAGTATATTCAGTGCTCCTAATATTTCTCTCTTTTTTTCACTTCCACATAAAAACACTTGGGTGAGCGTTTTACCCCTACTCTGTTTGGTGGTCAGCGTTTGAAGGAAGAGCACCAAGGAATGTACACGTCTTTGGTGTATAATCCCCTTGAATATCAGTGAGGCATTTCGTTGGGTATGAAACCTCATTTGACAAATGTGTACCGCAAATAACAGGGCAGTTACTTCTTTCTAAAAATAAAGACTTGTCTGTATAGATATTCATAATGAACACATTCTGCATGTATACATACATTTATATATATTGTGTGTATGAGTGCATATAAACACACATATTTATATGGCAATATTTATGAACATACTGTACACTCCTATATATATATATATATATATATATATATATATATATATATATATATATATATATATATATATATATACATATATTCTTGCGTAGCTGCTCTAGCATAGAGTAAATAATTTATTCATGTATTTCATTTATGTATTTCATTTGTGTATATAAGAGGTCCAGCTCATAAGACAAGTTCCTCTAGTGTAGATATAAGTTTTGTATGCAAATTATGTAAGACTTTCATCGTTAATTTCATTGTATTCATCATTCAATTCAGTATATGTAAATTTACCTAATTTTTAAGAATTAACTTTATATTTCTGGTAATTTTGTTACAAAGTCTTACGTAACCTGTTTAAGAGTGTTAAGTGACCCTACAAGCTATGAGCGAGGGCTTATGTAAATCTTTTTTATATTTTTATGAGGTATTGCGTCATGTTTGTGAGAAAATACGCAATTCTTATATTTTCCACATGTTTTGGAAGGTTCTCGAAAAGCCCAGAGTTAGATTTCATCTTTTTTTATGTCCAAGAATGGTAGGTGGGCGGAGCTAGCTGAGAGAGAGTCGTCTTGCTGGTGCGTTGGTATGCGTTCAAGAGTTTAATCATTGGTAACCTTACCCCGTTAAGCCAACCCCGAAGCTTGCAGATCTCTGAACTATAATAATCTATAAGTAACTAAGTCATATACAGTATATGCAACCCCTAGGGATGCATATCAGCAGAAAAGAACCAGCCTGTCCTGTGAACGAGCCAAAGTATATCCTCTCTCTCTCAAAGTGCCTATAGTGTGCCCTCTCCAAAGTGATTTTGTACCCGAAAGTAAATCATGTGTTGAAACGTTACGTTAGACGTTAAGGGTCATTTTAAATCTATTGTGTTTTAGTGATTGCTGGTACTGTGTAAAATTTAATTTCAAGTGAAACAAGTGATTATACATTTTTCATAAGTATTTATTTCTATTTTCTTAGTCTAAGTAAAGTCAACGCACAAATAAATAATGTAATAAATACTGCTGGTTATCATCTAAGAAATATTGCGTTTCTAAAAAAAGTACCTGGACGAAAATTCTTTAAGAAACTTGTGATAAACTGTGTTATTGCCAGGATTGACTACTGCAACTCCATCTATTACAATTTACCAAGAATGCAAATTAAGAAATTACAAAACATAATAGAGGAGCAAGACTGATAAAAGGTGTCCCACCAAGTGAAAGGATCACCCCTATACTAATTGATTTACTCTGGCTGCCGATAAAAGCGAGAATTGAATTTAAAATATGTACAATAACCCACCAAGTTATCAGAACATGTCGTCCAAAATACTTAAGGGAATTGCTACATATGCAGCCCCGAGACTGTATAATAAGCTCCCATGAGACATCCGAATGATTGAAGACATTAAGACTTTCAAGGGGAAACTGAAGACTTTCTTATTTCATCAGTCATACAACAGTGACAATTTAACAGTAAATGAACAATATGCGATATGAAACGTTAAATACTCTGAATGAACAAGGTAAAATGACAGTAGAGGTCCTGTAGAGAGTGGGGTTCCCCTGCTGTATGGGACCGGAAAAACAGCCATCAAAGTAAAGTAACTAAGTAAGGCTTTTTGCAAATTTAGTATTTTGAGTCACATGATTATATAATTCTCAGTGTAACATTTCTTTTGTCTTAATCTAAGTTTTGTTCAGACTTAATATTTCGAGTGATTATTTTTTATGTGCAATCTTTCAGTGTTGTAACTTTTATAGAATATATTTATTTTTGTAAAAATTGTATTATTTCAATCAAAAGTGTTTTCACTGTACTCTCTCGTATCCCTGGTAAAGAATCGAAGTAAAATGTTGTTTTAATACAGTAGTTCTTAATAATAATTAGCCAGTTTTGTTTTGAGTGTACTGCTATAGCGAGTTTTATTAATTTCACGTTTTATAGTAGATTTTGGTATCCAAAGAAAGTTTATAATAACATGTTTTTGCTTATGCTTAGTATAATTTATCCCAATTTGTGTAAAAATATGTGAAAAATTACAAAATTATGCAGCGTGCATCCGAAAACAAGCTCCTGTATTTGACTTAGGCGAATTGTGTTATTAAATTTAGACTTCCCATGACGGTACTTTATAATATATTCATTCTTTAACATTTTTTATTGACAAAACATATATCTGATGGAGAAATATACTTAGTAACTAAGTTTCGATTCAATGAAGGTGTTCGGACATAAATACTTCCGACCAATCCAGCATTAGAAAACTTTTTCGATATATATATATATATATATATATATATATATATATATATATATATATATATATATATATGTGTGTGATGTTTCTATAATAGGTTATTATAGCTCGGTTGCTATAGAAAGAAACATCTACCTCATGGGAACAGGGTATAAATCACCTCGGGTGTTTTAGAATACAGTGAAACAGGGCCCTACTATACTTGTGGGCATACGAATGCAGTTGATTTATGGGACCACGTTCAATTCGAAATTATCGCCCACACGTCAACTCAGCTGAGAATGGATATTAATACCAGCTGCGGTCAAGAAAGAGTGTGGAGTTTGCACCCTCACCAAACAAGAACTTGTTAAGAAAGTGGAATGGTATTTTTCCTTTGTTTTTTCATAAAGACTGCAAAATTTCTCAGATCCTAGATTGTCTGTTATTTTTTGCAAGTTAACAAGAAGAGACTCCTTTAGCACTTGTTTGGGTACTGGTCATGTTACTCCATTAGGTAAAAGTGTTTGTGGTAGCTCTAATCCTACTGATTACCACCCAATTTCCATAACTCCCATATCATCTAAACTTTTTTAACGTCTTTTTGCAAAACTTCTAAATAGGTGTGCTTAAGCTCTCTTTCCTAGTTTCCAATTTGTCTTTCGCAAAAGACTTGGGGCATGTGATGCCTTTCTGACATTCCCCAATGCTGTACAGAAATACCTTGATTTTGGTCAGGAAGTTTGTATGAATGGCCATGATTTTAGTGCTGTCTTTGACGGTATTAATCATGAAGCCATTGTTTTCAAACTCAAACAGTTGGTCTTTTCTTTGCATCATTATTGACTTCTCAAGAAATTGATTGCAAAGAGTTGGTGTTGATGAACACCGTAGTGAGCATAGGAATCAGTTTTTCCACCGGGTAGTGTTTGGGCCCCAATACTTATTATACTAAATACACATGATAGCTGGTTTGGCATTAAAAACAAGCTCGTTGCATATGCAGATGATGCTACCGTCTGTACCTCAATTCAATCTCCTCTGGGGTTGCTGAATTCATCTAGGGATATAGCTAAAATTGGTAAAATTGGTGCATGATGCTTATAATAGGGCACGAACTTGAACCCTAACAAAACTCAAACTATGACTGTAAGTTGGTCGAGGAAAGTGGCACCCTAACACCCAAATTTCTTCATTGATAATGTTTCTTTAAATGTATATGACTCCTTTAAAATTTTAGTTATGATTCTTGATTGTAAATTTACTTAAGAAATATACATTCTGTCTGTGACTTCGTCAATTGGCTAATCTTAAAAATCTTTCAGTGATCAATATATTCTATCATACTGCCATGTTTCGAGTATTGTTATCATGTCTAGTCTTCAGCTACTGACTCGTCTTAATTTGTTGGACAAGATTTTGAAATCTATTAAATTTTTTATTCCTGATTTAGTTGATCTTTATACTTGTTACTTAAGATTGTTCATAACTGACCATTATTTACGTTCAGATCTTCCCGGACAGTACCATCTTATTTGTAATACTAGGTATGCAATTAATTCTAATAACCATGCCTTCTCCATCATAAGGCACAATACTACAAAGTATTTTAGAAGTTTTACCCAGCTATGACCAGATTATGGAATAATCTTTATAAGAGGCCAGATGAATCGGCGGAACTTCAGACCATCAGACTTGCCGCGAATGATTTTATGTTGAACAGGCTGACAGAAGTCTCTCTTCATAGTTTATATGTAACAGATCTCTTTTAACATTGTTACTGATTTTAAAATATTTCATATTAATTAATCATTACTTCTCATTTAGTTTATTTATTACCTTAGGCTATTTCCTTTCCTCCTAAGGGTATTTTTAACCGTTGAAGCCTTTGGGCTCTTACACTTATAACATCCTTTCCCAAGTAAGGTTGTATTTACTTAGTAATATATATATATATATATATATATATATATATATATATATATATATATATATATATATATATATATATATATATATATATATATATATATATATAATTTTCATTGAAGGCGATATACTATGTGGCATCAATGTGTTCCTTATAGGCATCCTCATATTTCTACAGCTTCTTCAAGTTTTCAGACGAAAGCCTTTGGTTTAATATACAGAACTACAGTACTTTCGAAAGAGTACTGTAGTGAATAAAATATGGAAGAAAGGAATCGTTTATTAAACCACAGGATTACGTATGAAAACTTAAAGGAGGGAAGGAAATAGGATTCCTAAAGGAAATATATTGACGCCACTTTGGGTATCGCTTCAAGGGAAAACGATTTAGAGGGAAACTGTTTCCCAAAAGCATATATATATATATATATATATATATATATATATATATATATACATATTTATATATATGTATATGTATATATATATATATATATATATATATATATATATATATAGAAATAAATTTCTACCTCATACTTGGGATCGAACGCTAGCCCCTTCTAATGAAAGGCCAGGTCGAAACCAACCATGCCACGAGAGGCCATAAAAGATATCGGAATCTGACGGTACCCAGCTGTCCGAGGATTTACCTGGCGAGACATCAGTCTCTTACCAGCGAGTTTTACCCGATATCCCGGCCCACACGTGACACAATTCGTAGTAATTCATTCAAATTACCCCTAATGAGTCAATATGGATAAATATCAACACAACATCGTGTTCAAAATAGAAATAAATTTCTACCTCATACTTGGGATCGAACGCTAGCCCCTTCTAATGAAAGGCCAGGTCGAAACCAACCATGCCACGAGAGGCCGTAAAAGATATCGGAACCTGACGCTACCCAGCTGTCTGAGGATTTACCTGGCGAGACATCAGTCTCTTACCAGCGAGTTTTACCCTATATCCCGACCCACCACGTGACACAATTGGTAGTAATTCATTCAAATTACCCCTAATGAGTCAATATGGATAAATATCAACACAACATCGTGTTCAAAATAGAAATAAATTTCTACCTCATACTTGGGATCGAACGCTAGCCCCTTCTAATGAAAGGCCAGGTCGAAACCAACCATGCCACGAGAGGCCATAAAAGATATCGAAACCTGACGCTACCCAGCTGTCCGAGGATTTACCTGGCGAGACATCAGTCTCTTACCAGCGAGTTTTATCCGATATCCCGGCCCACCACGTGACACAATTGGTAGTAATTCATTAAAATTACCACTAATGAGTCAATATGGATAAATATCAACACAACATCGTGTTCAAAATAGAAATAAATTTCTACCTCATACTTGGGATCGAACGCTAGCCCCTTCTAATGAAAGGCCAGGTCGAAACCAACCATGCCACGAGAGGCCATAAAAGATATCGGAACCTGATGCTACCCAGCTGTCCGAGGATTTACCTGGCGAGACATCAGTCTCTTACCAGCGAGTTTTACCCGATATCCCGGCCCACCACGTGACACAATTGGTAGTAATTCATTCAAATTACCCCTAATTGTGTCATGTGGTGGGCTGGGATATCGGGTAAAACTCGCTGGTAAGAGACTGATGTCTCGCCAGGTAAATCCTCGGACAGCTGGGTAGCGTCAAGTTCCGATATCTTTTATGGCCTCTCGTGGCATGGTTGGTTTCGACCTGGCCTTTCATTAGAAGGGGCTAGCGTTCGATCCCAAGTATGAGGTAGAAATTTATTTCTATTTTGAACACGATGTTGTGT
>NC_090752.1:76234987-76248782 GCF_036898095.1 Palaemon carinicauda
TGTTTGTGAGAAAATACGCAATTCTTATATTTTCCACATGTTTTGGAAAGTTCTCGAAAACCCCAGAGTTAGATTTCACCTTTTTTTATGTCCAAGAATGGTAGGTGGGCGGAGCTAGCTGAGAGAGAGTCGTCTTGCTGGTGCGTTGGTATGCGTTCAAGAGTTTAATCATTGGTAACCTTACCCCGTTAAGCCAACCCCGAAGCTCGCAGATCTCTGAACTAGAATAATCTATAAGTAACTAAGTCATATACAGTATATGCAACCCCTAGGGATGCATAACAGCAGAAAAGAACCAGCCTGTCCTGTGAACGAGCCAAAGTATATCCTCTCTCTCTCAAAGTGCCTATAGTGTGCCCTCTCCAAAGTGATTTTGTACCCGAAAGTAAATCATGTGTTGAAACGTTACGTTAGACGTTAAGGGTCATTTTAAATCTATTGTGTTTTAGTGATTGCTGGTACTGTGTAAAATTTAATTTCAAGTGAAACAAGTGATTATACATTTTTCATAAGTATTTATTTCTATTTTCTTAGTCTAAGTAAAGTCAACACACAAATAAATAATGTAATAAATACTGCTGGTTATCATCTAAGAAATATTGCGTTTCTAAAAAAAGTACCTGGACGAAAATTCTTTAAGAAACTTGTGATAAACTGTGTTATTGCCAGGATTGACTACTGCAACTCCATCTATTACAATTTACCAAGAATGCAAATTAAGAAATTACAAAACATAATAGAGGAGCAAGACTGATAAAAGGTGTCCCACCAAGCGAAAGGATCACCCCTCTACTAATTGATTTACACTGGCTGCCGATAAAAGCGAGAATTGAATTTAAAATATGTACAATAACCCACCAAGTTATCAGAACATGTCGTCCAAAATACTTAAGGGAATTGCTACATATGCAGCCCCGAGACTGTATAATAAGCTCCCATGAGACATCCGAATGATTGAAGACATTAAGACTTTCAAGGGGAAACTGAAGACTTTCTTATTTCATCAGTCATACAACAGTGACAATTTAACAGTAAATGAACAATATGCGATATGAAACGTTAAATACTCTGAATGACCAAGGTAAAATGACAGTAGATGTCCTGTAGAGAGTGGGGTTCCCCTGCTGTATGGGACTGGAAAAACAGCCATCAAAGTAAAGTAACTAAGTAAGGCTTTTTGCAAATTTAGTACTTTGAGTCACGTGATTATATAATTCTCAGTGTAACATTTCTTTTGTCTTAATCTAAGTTTTGTTCAGACTTAATATTTCGAGTGATTATTTTTTATGTACAATCTTTCAGTGTTGTAACTTTTATAGAATATATTTATTTTTGTAAAAATTGTATTATTTCAATCAAAAGTGTTTTCACTGTACTCTCTCGTATCCCTGGTAAAGAATCGAAGTAAAAGGTTTTAATACAGTAGTTCTTAATAATAATTACCCAGTTTTGTTTTGAGTGTACTGCTATAGCGAGTTTTATTAATTTCACGTTTTATAGTAGATTTTGGTATCCAAAGAAAGTTTATAATAACATGTTTTTGCTTATGCTTAGTATAATTTATCCCAATTTGTGTAAAAATATGTGAAAAATTACAAAATTATGCAGCGTGCATCCGAAAACAAGCTCCTGTATTTGACTTCGGCGAATTTTGTTATTAAATTTAGACTTCCCATGACGATACTTTATAATATATTCATTCTTTAACATTTTTTATTGACAAAACATATATCTGATGGAGAAATATACTTAGTAACTAAGTTTCGATCCAATGAAGGTGTTCGGACAAAAATACTTCCGACCAATCCAGCATTAGAAAACTTTTTCGATATATATATATATATATATATATATGTGTGTGATGTTTCTATAATAGGTTATTAAAGCTCGGTTGCTATAGAAAGAAACATCTACCTCATGGGAACAGGGTATAAACCACCTCGGGTGTTTTAGAATACAGTGAAACAGGGCCCTACTATATTTGTGGGCATACGAATGCAGTTGATTTATGGGGCCACGTTCAATTCGAAATTATCGCCCACACGTCAACTCAGCTGAGAATGGATATTAATACCAGCTGCGGTCAAGAAAGAGTGTGGAGCTTGCACCCTCACCAAACAAGAACTTGTTAAGAAAGTGGAATGGTATTTTTCCTTTGTTTTTTCATAAAGACTGCAAAATTTCTCAGATCCTAGATTGTCTGTTATTTTTTGCAAGTTAACAAGAAGAGGCTCCTTTAGCACTTGTTTGGGTACTGGTCATGTTACTCCATTAGGTAAAAGTGTTTGTGGTAGCTCTAATCCTACTGATTACCACCCAATTTCCATAACTCCCATATCATCTAAACTTTTTTAACGTCTTTTTGCAAAACTTCTAAATAGGTGTGCTTAAGCTCTCTTTCCTAGTTTCCAATTTGTCTTTCGCAAAAGACTTGGGGCATGTGATGCCTTTCTGACATTCTCCAATGATGTACATAAATACCTTGATTGTGGTCAGGAAGTTTGTATGAATGGCCATGATTTTAGTGCTGCCTTTGACGGTATTATTCATGAAGCCATTGTTTTCAAACTCAAACAGTTGGTCTTTTCTTTGCATCATTATTGACTTTTCAAGAAATTGATTGCAAAGAGTTGGTGTTGATGAACACCGTAGTGAGCATAGGAATCAGTTTTTCCACCGGGTAGTGTTTGGGCCCCAATACTTATTATACTAAATACACATGATATATGGTTTGGCATTAAAAACAAGCTCGTTGCATATGCAGATGATGCTACCGTCTGTACCTCAATTCAATCTCCTCTGGGGTTGCTGAATTCATCTAGGGATATAGCTAAAATTGGTGCATGATGCTTATAATAGGGCACGAACTTGAACCCTAACAAAACTCAAACTATGACTGTAAGTTGGTCGAGGAAAGTGGCACCCTAACACCTAAATTTCTTCATTGATAATGTTTCTTTAAATGTATATGACTCCTTTAAGATTTTAGGTATGATTCTTGATTGTAAATTTACTTAAGAAATATACATTCTGTCTGTGTCTTCGTCAATTAGCTTATCTTAAAAATCTTTCAAGATTTTCGGTGATCAATATATTCTATCATACTGCCATGTTTCGAGTATTGTTATCATGTCTAGTCTTCAGCTACTGACTCATCTTAATTTGTTGGACAAGATTTTGAAGTCTATTAAATTTCTTATTCCTGATTTAGTTGATCTTTATACTTGTTACTTAAGATTGTTCATAACTGACCATTATTTACGTTCAGATCTTCCCGGACAGTACCATCTTATTTGTAATACTAGGTATGCAATTAATTCTAATAACCATGCCTTATCCATCATAAGGCACAATACTACAAAGTATTTTAGAAGTTTTTCCCAGCTATGACCAGATTATGGAATAATCTTTATAAAAGGCCAGGTGAATCGGCTGTATAAAAATTAGGTTTTTATACAGATTTAATGATAAGATAACTCATTAAATTTATAAGTTAATATAGGGTATAGTAAATAATAAAGTAAAAGTTACAATGAATTTAATTGTAATGTATATACTCGAACCAAATAAATTCTGAACGACAAACACTTGACGTGAACCATAAGGATAGAAAGTGAGTACTTGGGCTGCATCATCCGGAGGCCAATGAAATGAATCCGAAAGTAAACACACATCTGAAATAGTGAATAAGAGGAAATCTTAAGATTTCATGTATGAACAGAATCGGACGCAACTACCCCAATGAAATAACAGCCCAAAAATAAACTAAGTAAAATGTAAAGTATATTCCTATCCCGGTAAACAAAACGTCAATTGATAATAAGAACAAAAAGAATTCAATACAATTAAATAGTAAATTGATTAATGAAATACAAACAAACAAAGTAACTAGAAGTATAAATAAGTATGTAATTTAAGTATAGGTAAGGTACGTATAATTTGGGTAAGTATAAGTAATAACACTTATCACATAAGCATCGATTAAAGCTGCAGGAATAAAAATCAAGATCTGGACAGTTTAAAACAAAGAAAAATAGCTTTTCTCTTACCTTGTTTATAGTGTAATTTAGGAGATAGGTAGGCGGGTTCTCCTTTGGCAGGTCCGGGTCCAATGGTATTTTGAAAGAATTATTCCATATTTGTGTGACACATGATCGTGATGCAAATGATAAGATCCATAGGTCACTAAATAACTTCAAAGATTAATCCACTGTAAGTATGACTGGAACTTCTACTCTAGACTGATGCTGTTCAAGTTCTTGACAGCTACTCTTCTTGACAGGTACTATCCGGTTCTCCGTCACTCAGTAAACCAAGAAAACATTTTCCGCATTAAAATTGGTGGTTTGTTTACGGCAGTAACCATTTAAAAGGATTAGACGAGAAAAACTATTTATAAAATTTACGTTAACTTTAAAATTGACTAATTAAGTAATTACAGAGGTAAAGTACTTTAATACTGATGCCGTAGTGATAATGCATATTTCTTCTTTAATAACTAGTAAAATTAAAAGAAAAATACATATTTTTCTACACTCCAGGGGAGAGATTTTGATTTAGTATGAAATCAAAAGTATGTAATGTAAATGTATTTACACGAATATTACCCAAATATAAAAACCAACCCAAGGAATCCAAATAAAACAATATTAACAGTAATGAAAAATCCCTAATCAGATTCAGCCAAAATTTGGTGGATTTTGGCAGCCCCCTGTATAGCTGCTTTTCTTTTAGGACGTGATGATACAATATGAACATTCTTAGTGTCTGGTACACTTTCCTTCTCATCATCGCTTGGGACTGACAAAAGAGGAATTATAGAACTAGAGTGCCGTTTTAATATTTCTCCAGTTTTCCCTTTAAAGACTTTCACAGCCGTAACTTCATTGTTTATATTTGTTACAATTTCCTTAATGCGTCCCATTGGATAATTACAGGGTTTAGCTAAGGGTTCCTTCACAAGTACTATATCTCCAACTTTAAGTTCTTTATGTTGAACGGGCTTGTATCGGTCTTTTTTATTCACGGCTTGATATATCAGATTCCCAACAAATTCTTCATTGTATATTTTAATAAGATTATGTCGTACATTTTGCAGTTTCAGTAATGATGAAGGAATCTGATCTGCATTGAATTCTGGATCGGCATCTGTTGGGCCTTGTAGTTGAGGGATTATATTGATGGAAACCAATTCTCTACCATGAATCAACATCTCTGGGGTAATGATTTCTGGAATGCTCTCTCCTGAAGAGTCCCTAAGAGACTCTTTAAATGAAATTGGCCTTCTGTTCACTAAATGTATAGTTTTGTGAACAATAAAATCAAAATCCCGAAGGGGAAGAATATTATTGCGCATTGCTCCAAATAATAAGCGCTTGGTTAGTTTCACACAAGACTCTACTAACGAGCCGAGTTGATTACATCCTTTGTAATATTGCTCAAATTTAAAGGATTTAATTCCATGTTCCTGTAAATATGCATTTGTCTCGTAATCGCTCAAGAAACTAGAGATCTGATTTGCACCAGCAACGAATTGCAATCCCAAATCAGACAGACATAAGGAAGGAATACCAAATTCATATGTATGAAGTTGTAATGCTCTAATAAATTCCTCTGAAGTTAAATCCATACAAATTTTCAAGTTAATAGCCCGGGACCACAGACACGTAATACATAACAGCCATACCTTGACAGTATTTCCTTGATCATTCTTTATTTTAAATGGACCCATGTGATCAATGAAAATCTGTCTGTACGGTATGTTTCAGGATTAATCCTGAACTCTGGGTGATGACTTTGATTTAATTTGATTACCCTCATTTAATCTCTTACAAGAAATGCAGTTTGACAGAACTTTCTTCACAGCCGAGTATATATGGGTAATCCAAAAGTTTCTTCTAAGTTCTGCCAACAAAGGATAACAACCAGCATGTGAGAACTTCACGTGCAATTCCCTTATAATCAGAGGAACCAACATACTGTCCTTCGATAGTAGTAAAGGATAGTTGAATTTGTTAAGATGTTGGACTTCCTTCAATCTTCGGCATTTACTTTTTACCCTCACCATGCCATCCGAATCAAGAAACAAGTTCAACTGTGCAACAATGTTAGGCAGATTCTTCAACTGCTTCTGTTTTGAGTGAAAAAAATCAAAGACATCTGGGAAGTGAACATGTTGATCCCTGATTATAATCTGCCTACAAGCTTCATCATAAAAGTTAAAACCTTCATTTTCAACTTCAAAATGATCTAGAGCTGGATGTTTGCTTTTAAACTTAGATTTCAAAATGCTGCAGAACCTGAGCACCACCGCATACACTCTCACAGCCTTCTCAAAACTAGAAACCCTATTAAAAGGGAAAAGATGTTCCGAGCCCACATGCGGAGGTGAACAAGCACTCCCACAATTTGTCTCCACTTTATGCACTCGCTTTGATTCAAATAATCCAGGTATGATGAAAGACAATGTGCTGTCACTACAGATCACATTGCTTTCGCTCTCTGTAATGAACTTAGGACCAGTTATATAGTTTGTTTTCATTAGCTGCCTAAAGGATAAAGGTCTGGTGATGCAGTCTGCTGGATTATCTTCTCCAGACACAAAAGAAAATCTCATACAAGAATCCTCACACAGCTTATTGATATACTCTAACCTATTGAGTATAAAGGGTTGCTTTTTTTGTAGTTTGTCAAGTTTCAAGGCGTAAGACTGCAGCCAGGTCAGTACCACCAAACTGTCAGAGTAGACCTAGCATCCAACTATCTCAATAGGATCAATGCAACCAAATCCTGAAAGTTCATTCTTCAAATCCTTTACAGTTTCTACAGTTAAAGCAAGAGCTTGTAATTCCAAGCTTGGTATGGATTTTGACTCCAATTGTTTACTCACCAGTTTATTTCTTGCTAAAATAAAGTAGATCTTATTTGTATTTATGTTATACAGATACACTGCAGCGCCAAACAGAACCTTACTACTATCAGCAAACCCAACCAATTTATATTTGTCAGTACGAGCACCAAAATTCCGTGGGAACTCTACAGAAGGTGCAGAATTGGCCTGCTTGCAGATATTCTTCCATTCATTGATCAAAGGAGCAGTAAGCTTTTCATCCCAATCTAGTTCTGGTCTACACTGCAATCTGTGTAGAAACAATCTGGCTCGATTCAGTATAGGTCCATTGAAATTAAGAAGATCGAACTGTGAAGCTATAGTAGATAAAACTTGTCTTTTTGTTGATGAATTTATATCCAGTTGTATGGGTTTTGTAGACAATGTATCATTCATTCGATCCCACTCAAGTCCCAGCAGTTTACTTTTTGTCGGAGTCTCTGTTTCCTGAATTTTGTCAATTTCTTTCTGTAATGACATGTCATTTGACAAAAACTGCTGAAGTGAAAACTTATAAGGACTGAAAATATCCTCCAACATTGTATACATCCACAACAAACACTCAGACGTTTCTGCCGTAAAAGCACAGTTGTCCATATAAGACAACTGATAAATGGTTCTCTTGAGTTTCATCAATGGAAAAGAATCATTGGTAGAATCCAGTATCAATATCTTGTATAACCCAAGCATTAATAATGCAGGTGAACATCGAAGCCCAAAAGGAAGTCTACTATTCTTATAGCCAATAATTGAAAAATCTCCCTCTTCAAGATTTCTAAACCATAAAAAACAAAGGCGATTTTGGTCGACTTCCTCAAGACCTATATTGTTGAATGCCTTCTTTATATCAAAGCAACATAATTTGCTTCCGAACCTCAAATTAATAATGGAAGTGGAGAGTTTCTGATTTAATGTGGGACCTGCATGCATAGTTTGATTGTGATTCATGCTACCTTTGTCACTCAAATTGGACAGGAACACAACCCTAAATTTTGTGGTCTCACGATCAGGCTTAAAAATGCCCATAAACGGCATGAAACTGGACTCTGGATGCTCCTTCTTGAATTTATCAAGATTTTCAATTCTCTCAATTATACCAGCATCTGCTTGCTCTTTAAATACCATATTCATCTGCTTCAGTTTATCATCTAAATTTCCTTGAAATTTTCTTTGCAAGCCTGACAGTATTTTCTCTGATATATTGAAGTTATGTCCCAAAAGGTGAGAAACTCTAGGGTTCCAGAGTAATGGCATTACCAGCCTCCCTTCACTATTCCTTGCAGTTTTCTCTAAAATGTAATTGACCAACTGAGTATGGATTTCAACAGTTTCAGAGTATATTGAAGTCTCTCTATCCAATGCTTCGTCACAAACAGAATCAAGTACATCCTTTTCAATATCAACTAACCCACTGACTTCATCATCCTCTCCTTCCAAAACAAATGATTCATTTCTAATCTCGATTTTACCAAAATCTATATTAGAGGTTTGATAAAACTTAGCTTCTTCTGAAGGCAGGTAGTCTGGGGTTCTATTAGTTATCGAAATGTAGGAAGACGACGAGACTTCAGGGGCATATGGTAAATAAGGCAGATCATGTAAAATAGTCTCGGTTGCTCCCTTTAAAACTACACCATGAGGAGTTCTTGAATATATAGATTTCTCTCCGAATACAATTTCAGTCTCAGGTATGCAATAGCTGGATTTTGATCCCAAAATAAGCTGAATATCAGAAATATCTTCTGAACCATCCAAAAGTCTTGTATCTGCCAATTTATATCCTTTTGACAGAAATCCATTCACAACTCTGTTCAACTTGGGAAGATTCAAAGTAATATTTATATTTGGAAGGCACAATGCATAAATGACTCTTGAATCCCTGTCAAATTTCATTTCCACCTCAACAATTTTGGTGTCATAACTTCTAGGGACATTGATACTCTTCAGATATAAAATTGGATTGACATCCACTGTCTTTCATACAACGCACATTGGATCCACTTATGTTACACGTGAAGGTTGGAAGAATCGTATCTCCCTCACTTGAGTTATTCAAAGCCTCTGTAATAGTAGTAATGTTATTCTGGGATCTTTCCATAGGATTTTTAGCCTTTGGGTCTTTCTTGTCCTTGTTTTTTTCATGGAACTTTTTCTTGTTAAGGTCCAGATTCTTTTGACCAATGTCATTGGATTGATTTTCCCCTGGATGAGTACACAAGTAATTCCAATGAAAACCTTTGCAATTTACACACCGATATCTAAATTTGTATCTGCACTTTTCAGTAGAATGTGATGCCAGGCCACATCTAGTACAACCATCGATACTCTTCAATTTCTCAACTTTGGAAACAGGAGAAATAAAGTTCGTACAATCTCTGATGTTATGGCTAGCCTTTTCTTGGATTGTGCGACACAAGGAGCATGGATAACGTTTTGCAGTAGCTCCACTAGTTCCCTCTGGTGTGAATTTCACATTTATTGCCATATCCACTGAATGATCAGTTACTTTCACTTTCTTCTTATGGTGATTGTATCTTGTGCAGGCAGTGAAGAAATTATCACTAAACTCTTCAATTGAAGGCCATGTATGGTTAGTAATACTTATCAGTAAATCCCTGAACTTTTCATTCAGACCTGTCCACACAAAGTATTGCAAAATATAATCAATAGTAACATTCAACTTACGGACATTCTCTATTATACCTTTAACTTTGGATACATATTCAAATGGGTCATCACATTTCTCCAAGTTTAGCTCAGATAGCTGCTTGATGGTGCTGAATTTCTGAACGTCTGGAGAAGCAAGTGCCTTTTCTAAGAGCTCCTTTGCTTTACTATATCCTTGGTTATGAGACTCAAAGGAATCTATCAAAACCAAGGCTCTTCCAGTTATCTGCTGCTTTAGGAGTAAAAACTTTTCGTAGTCAGAGTATTCATGCCTGTTGATAACTGCCTCAAACTGAGATAGAAATTTAGTTAGGTCTTCGTTCTCTTGACCAGAGTATCGAGGTAAAGGAGCCGTTGGTCTCTTCATAAGGAGAAGAGCTGGAGTTAGGGGTGATGATGTAGTCGGTACAGGCAATTGGAGCTTAAATAAAGACGAACGTAGTTTATCTTGATAATTTTCACAGGCCTCCAATTCTTCCATTAGTTCACTTTCGTTTTCTTCAGAACTCCATTTAATACCCTGTATTTGAAGATCCAAATCCCTCAAACGTGCCATGTTGTCAGTCAACTTACTCTCAAGTGCTAGCTTATCTGAAGCTTCAAGTAAGATGAACTGATCACGTTGATTAAACGACTCCGTAACAGACTTTCTTACAAACTTCCGAGAAGTCATTAATCTCTTCAGTTCAGTCATCTTGACTAATATATAAGTAACAATAACAACAGACCAAAGTAAAACAATAACTTGCAGTACTAATACAAGCAGAAGTGTATAAACAGTAATCACAAAAAGTAACTTAAAGTAATTTTTATGTAAATTATCACCATGGACCCTAAACCTACCTCCGGGAAACACAGCCACCCACTCAACTTCCAGATCCTGTCACGGTCGCCATGTATAAAAATGAGGTTTTTATACAGATTTAATGATAAGATAACTCATTAAATTTATAAGTTAATATAGGGTATAGTAAATAATAAAGTATAAGTTACAATGAATTTAATTGTAATGTATATACTCGAACCAAATAAATTCTGAACGACAAACACTTGACGTGAACCATAAGGATAGAAAGTGAGTACTTGGGCTGCATCATCCGGAGGCCAATGAAATGAATCCGAAAGTAAACACATCTGAAATAGTGAATAAGAGGAAATCTTAAGATTTCATGTATGAACAGAATCGGACGCAACTACCCCAATGAAATAACAGCCCAAAAATAAACTAAGTAAAATGTAAAGTATATTCCTATCCCGGTAAACAAAACGTCAATTGATAATAAGAACAAAAAGAATTCAATACAATTAAATAGTAAATTGATTAATGAAATACAAACAAACAAAGTAACTAGAAGTATAAATAAGTATGTAATTTAAGTATAGGTAAGGTACGTATAATTTGGGTAAGTATAAGTAATAACACTTATCACATAAGCATCGATTAAAGCTGCAGGAATAAAAATCAAGATCTGGACAGTTTAAAACAAAGAAAAATAGCTTTTCTCTTACCTTGTTTATAGTGTAATTTAGGAGATAGGTAGGCGGGTTCTCCTTTGGCAGGTCCGGGTCCAATGGTATTTTGAAAGAATTATTCCATATTTGTGTGACACATGATCGTGATGCAAATGATAAGATCCATAGGTCACTAAATAACTTCAAAGATTAATCCACTGTAAGTATGACTGGAACTTCTACTCTAGACTGATGCTGTTCAAGTTCTTGACAGCTACTCTTCTTGACAGGTACTATCCGGTTCTCCGTCACTCAGTAAACCAAGAAAACATTTTCCGCATTAAAATTGGTGGTTTGTTTACGACAGTAACCATTTAAAAGGATTAGACGAGAAAAGCTATTTATAAAATTTACGTTAACTTTAAAATTGACTAATTAAGTAATTACAGAGGTAAAGTACTTTAATACTGATACCGTAGTGATAATGCATATTTTTTCTTTAATAACTAGTAAAATTAAAAGAAAAATATATATTTTTCTACATCGGCGGAACTTCAGACCATCAGACTTGCCCCGAATGATTTTACGTTGAACAGGCTGACAGAAGTCTCTTCATAGTTTATATGTAACAGATCTCTTTTAACATTGTTACTGATTTTAAAATATTTCATATTAACTAATCATTACTTCTCATGTAGTTTATTTATTACCTTAGGCTATTTCCTTTCCTCCTAAGGGTATTTTTAACCGTTGAAGCCTTTGGGCTCTTACACTTATAACATCCTTTCCCAAGTAAGGTTGTATTTACTTAGAAATATATATATATATATATATATATATATATATATATAATTTTCATTGAAGGCGATATACTATGTGGCATCAATGTGTTCCTTATAGGCATCCTCATATTTCTACAGCTTCTTCAAGTTTTCAGACGAAAGCCTTTGGTTTAATATACAGAACTACAGTACTTTCGAAAGAGTACTGTAGTGAATAAAATATGGAAGAAAGGAATCGTTTATTAAACCACAGGATTACGTATGAAAACTTAAAGGAGGGAAGGAAATATGAGGATTCCTAAAGGAAATACATTGACGCCACTTTGGGAAAACGATTTAGAGGGAAACTGTTTCCCAAAAGCATATATATATATATATATATATATACATGTATATATATGTATATATATTTTGTATATATATATATATATATATATGAAATATATATATATATATATATATATATACATATATATATATATATATATATATAAAATCACACAAGCGTATGTGAGACTATGCGTCGGAAACACCACTATAAATTTTCCTATGTCTAATGTCGACATGTATCAATAAATATATTTTCCTGTCTGATATCAGACTCTCTCTCTCTGACTCTCTCTCTCTCTCTCTCTCTTTCATTGGCTTCCGTAATTTAATCCAGTGTCACTTGTTTGATCTTTCTCCTTTTTGTCCCTTTTGTCCTGTCGCTTTTCTTACCTCCACCCTCTTCTCTCTCTCTCTCTCTCCTCTCTCTCTCTCTCTCTCTCATTTACTTCCGTAATTTAATCCAGTGTCACTTGTTTGATCTTTCTCCTTTTTATCCCTTTTGTCCAGTCGCTTTTCTTACCTCCACCCTCTTCTCTCTCTCTCTCTCTCTCTCTCTCTCTCTCTCTCTTACTTCCGTAATTTAATCCAGTGTCACTTGTTTGATCTTTCTCGTTTTTTATCCCTTTTGTCCTGTCGCTTTTCTTACCTCCACCCTCTCTCTCTCTCTCTCTCTCTCTCTCTCTCTCTCTCTCTCATTTACTTCCGTAAATTAATCCAGTGTCACTTGTTTGATCTCTCTCCTTTTTATCCCTTTTGTCCTGTCGCTTTTCTTAGCTCCACCCTCTTCTCTCTCTCTCTCTCTCTCTCTCTCTCTCTCTCTCTCTCAATTTACTTCCGTAATTTAATCCAGTGTCACTTGTTTGATCTTTCTCCTTTTTATCCCTTTTGTCCAGTCGCTTTCTTACCTCCACCCTCTTCTCTCTCTCTCTCTCTCTCTCTCTCTCTCTCTCTCTCTTACTTCCGTAATTTAATCCAGTGTCACTTGTTTGATCTTTCTCGTTTTTATCCCTTTTGTTCTGCCGCTTTTCTTACCTCCACCCTCTTCTCTCTCTCTCTCTCTCTCTCTCTCTCTCTCTCTCTCTCTCATTTACTTCCGTAAATTAATCCAGTGTCACTTGTTTGATCTCTCTCCTTTTTATCCCTTTTGTCCTGTCGCTTTTCTTACCTCCACCCTCTTCTCTCTCTCTCTCTCTCTCTCTCTCTCTCTCTCTCTCATTTACTTCCGTAATTTAATCCAGTGTCACTTGTTTGATCTTTCTCCTTTTTATCCCTTTTGTTCTGCCGCTTTTCTTACCTCCACTCTCTCTCTCTCTCTCTCTCTCTCTCTCTCTCTCTCTCTCATTTACTTCCGTAAATTAATCCAGTGTCACTTGTTTGATCTCTCTCCTTTTTATCCCTTTTGTCCCGTCGCTTTTCTTACCTCCACCCTCTTCTCTCTCTCTCTCTCTCTCTCTCTCTCTCTCTCTCTCTCTTACTTCCGTAATTTAATCCAGTGTCACTTGTTTGATCTTTCTCGTTTTTATCCCTTTTGTTCTGCCGCTTTTCTTACCTCCACCCTCTTCTCTCTCTCTCTCTCTCTCTCTCTCTCTCTCTCTCTTTCATTGGCTTCCGTAATTTAATCCGGTGTCACTTGTTTGATCTTTCTTCTTTTTATCCCTTTTGTCCGGTCGCTTTT
>NC_090752.1:76249282-76271782 GCF_036898095.1 Palaemon carinicauda
CTCTGTCTCTGTCTCTCTCTCTCTCTCTCTCTCTCTCTCATTTACTACCGTAATTTAATCCGGTGTCATTTGTTTGATCTTTCTCGGTTTTATCCCTTTTGTCCTCTCTCTCTCTCTCTCTCTCTCTCTCTCTCTCTCATTTACTACCGTAATTTAATCCGGTGTCACTTGTTTGATCTTTCTCGTTTTTATCCCTTTTGTCCTGTCGCTTTTCTTACACACACACACTCTCTCTCTCTCTCTCTCTCTCTCTCTCTCTATCTCTCTCTCTTTCTCTCTCTCATTTACTACCGTAATTTAATCCGGTGTCAATTGTTTGATCTTTCTCGTTTTCATCCCTTTTGTCCCCCCCCCCTCTCTCTCTCTCTCTCTCTCTCTCATTTACTACCGTAATTTAATTCGCTGTCACTTGTTTGATCTTTCTCGTTTTTATCCCTTTGTCCTGTCGCTTTTCTTACTCTCTCTCTCTCTCTCTCTCTCTCTCTCTCTCTCATTTACTACCGTAATTTAATCCGCTGTCACTTGTTTGATCTTTCTCCTTTTCATCCCTTTCGTCCTCTCTCTCTCTCTCTCTCTCTCTCTCTCTCATTTACTACCGTAATTTAATCCGATGTCTCTTTTTTATCTTTCTTGATTTCATCCCTTTTGTCCTGTCGCTTTTCTTACTTACACTCTCTCTCTCTCTCTCTCTCTCCTCTCTCTCTCTCTCTCTCCCTTCTTTTCATACGTTCGTATTGTCTGAAATTTATCCATTATTTATCCTCTACACGCTTCGCTCCAGTTCAGTTGCCAATTAGCATTTTTGTTCGCCTTCTATTGGACTGGGAATTCAACCGTCCCTGTCTTTAATTTTCTCGACGCCGAAAACTTTCTCTCTTTCAGAGCCAGTTTTTCTCCTTCGTAAATTAAGTGACTTTTTGGGGGAGCAAAATTGTCACTCATTATTATTTCATGTTTTCGATGCAAGCTCCTACCACTCTCTCTCTCTCTCTCTCTCTCTCTCTCTCTCTCTCTCTATTCACAGTCTCTTACGAATTTGGTTTTTCATAGGAATTTTCCTTTCAAAGAATTAAATAAAACTCTTTCTTTATTTGCAATTTGTGCCAAAAATGTCAACTGAATTCTTATGCGTTCTTTAGATCCAACTGTGATTTCCGAAGAATTGCCTTCGAAATGGAGTTTAAAAATGTACCAAAAAGGCCTAGTTTCTTTTCACATACCTCTACTTTTATGCAAGATTCCCAATATATGTAACACGAGAGCAAGGCACATTATTTCATTTCGTCACTGGGCTATTTTCCCTGTTGGAGCCCTTCTAGGGCTTGCATCAACCTGCTTTTCCAACTACGGTTTTAGCTTAGATGATGATAATAATAATAATAATAATAATAATAATAATAACTTGGATTCACTTCCATCCCTGCTGCTTTCGCGTAATGTTTGTTGCAACAAGTTGCAGCAATATAACTTGAGAATCGATGCAATCACTATGTTATAATCTATTGTTGTTGTGCAATGGTTTTCGATATTCTAATGCCACTATTATTTAAACAAAATTTGGAATAAAGCTTAAGCACATTTGTCATCATTATCACTAGCCAAGATACAACACTATATGGAAAAGCAGGATGCTGTAAGCACCAGGGCTCTAGCAGGGAAAGCAGCAGTGCGGGAAAGAAATCAAGAAACTGCGAATAATCTGTACAAGAGAAGTTATATAGAAAATACAGTATATAATATGAAAACGTTGAAATAGATCAGCCCCATGTAAACTATGAAGTAGAATTATGTCAACCTTTTCTTTAAGTAAAGTATTTGCAAAGAGTTTGAACTTCTGAAGTTCCACCAATTCAACATCCAGATTAGTTAGAACATTCCACAACATGGTCGTAGCTGGAATAAAAAAATTAGCGAATCCTGAAGAACATTTTACACTCCCAACACATTCATGTTTAAAAAATTGGGACTTAAATGAAACATTATAAACATATTCAGTAAAAATCCAATACATACCTTTTGTACGATAATTTCTTAACTTCTATACAGTACCATACCATAAAAATACAGTTTATGTAAACGCTGCAGTTACAGGAGACTAATGAGTAATGTAGGTTACTATTTCAACAGATCCAGGTATACAACACGAACATCCAGCTGAGCTTTTTTGGATGTACAGTAATAGGCCTAATAGTCATTGCTAGTATGCCAATAAAAATCTCTCTCTCTCTCTCTCTCTCTCTCTCTCTCTCTCTCTCTCTCTCTCTCTCTCTCTCTCTCTCTGAAATATATTTATTCAAAATCATTATAATCATAATTGTAACAATTTTTACTCACTCAACCGGTTAACTACTGCACCGTAATTTTTCACTAGCTACTTTCCTCTTGGTAAGGGTAGAAGAGACTATATATGTAGCTATGGTACGCAGCTCTACTCCAATACCAAACCATTGGTCTCTATTATTATTATTATTATTATTATTATTATTATTATTATTATTAAATGCTAAGCTACAACCCTAGTTGGAAAAGCAGAATACTATAAGCCCAGGGGCCCCAACAAGGAAAATAGCCCAGTGAGGAAAGGAAATAAGGAAAAATAAAATATCTTAAGAATAGTAACAACATTTAAACAAATATTCCTATATAAACCATAAAAACTTTAACAAAACAAGAGGAAGAGAAACTAGATAGAACAGTGTGCCTGGGTGTACCCTCAAGCAAGAGAACTCTAACCCAAGACAGCGGAAGACCATGGTACAGAGGCTATGTCACTACCCAAGACTAGAGAACAATGGTTTGATTTTGGAGTGTCCTTCTCCTAGAAGAGCAGCTTACCATAGCTGAAGAGTCTCTTCTACCCTTACCAAGAGGAAAGTAGCCACTGAACAATGACATTGTAGTAGTTAAACCCTTGGGTGAAGAAGAATTGTTTGGTAATCTCAGTGTTGTCAGGTGTATGAGGAAGGAGGAGAATCTGTAAAGAATAGGCCAGACTATTCGGTGTCTGTGTAGGCAAAGGGAAAGAACCATAACCAGAGAGAAGGGTCCTATGTAGTAGTCTCTAGTTTTGGGTAATCAGGGCCATCCATAATAGGTTGGATTGCTGTGAGCAATCAAACAAAAATATCCCACCATCACCAATCCGTAATGACCAACGTGGTGATGAAAACTGGCCAAACTCCGGACGTGAATTGACATGTCAGACGCCTCTGTCATGTACTGGACAGTCTGGACTAGAAACAGCTGCATTTGTTATTGTGTGTATATATATATATATATATATATATATATATATATATATATATATATATATATATATATATATATATATATATACAGAGAGAGAGAGAGAGAGAGAGAGAGAGAGAGAGAGAGAGAGAGAGAGAGAGAGAGAGAGAGAGAGAGTGCGTGTGTTTGAAGCCGTTGTTCTGTTGTGGACAATCTACGGCCGATAATATATATACAATTCCACCTGACGCTCTAGGCCTAATAATTACAAACTTCTGCGAACATAATGTTAGGTTTTTTAGATATGTTTAGTAAAAGATTGATTAAGGTCTTTACTTATCATGTAATTCAACCATATTTAAAAGAATAAATAACTAATTACGTAAATTTTGTCTTCCATTGTCTCATCAATCCAAGGAGTTCATCTTCCGAAGACACTCGTGTTCTTTATATAAATACATTCCCAATAAAATTTATCAATTGAAGTCTTAACTTTTGTTTTTATTGTCTGCACCTATCCGTTACCGTATATTTCAGATTTATGTTTGGTATTATCTTTTACAACGGGCATTTTACACGTTTTGACCATAGAATTCTGTGCTCAACCTGTTAATGGTGTACTGTAACTAATGGTGTTATTGCATTATTTTTTTAAAACTAATGTCATAACCGAGTCAGTGATTAACTGTGCAAGTATTGCCAGA
The DNA here is from genome assembly GCF_036898095.1 of Palaemon carinicauda. Taxonomy (NCBI): domain Eukaryota; kingdom Metazoa; phylum Arthropoda; class Malacostraca; order Decapoda; family Palaemonidae; genus Palaemon; species Palaemon carinicauda. The sequence continues at coordinate 76,253,215 of NC_090752.1, forward strand.
TGAACACATCAATATTGGAAAATTTAAAATGAATTGCACATGTAGTTTCGTCAGATTCCTGCTAAAATTGTACGACCAGTTGGCCTGACGATTCTCCTATATACACATAGGCCTACTGGCGATTCCGATGATTGCAACCGATTATTAAGATCCAAGTAGCCAGACTACTGTATTGAATATAACCCAGGCAGGAGAAAGGGAAGAGTTATATAGAACGAAGAAATTAAGGATAATAAACCTCAGGAGATGAAGCACTGAACACAAAGGCCCACTCTACTATTTTTAGATATGACTCAATCAAACAGAACAACCCTGACTGTTCTTGTGGTCTTGAGTTCATTCATGCAGAAAGCAGTGGTTTCACTGTTTCCCACGATGTCACTGTAAAATGAAAAACTAATGACATCTTACATCCATAAAATCAGTGCTTCAGTGCTAGCACTAGGCCTTGTACAGTTACTTCTTTAATTCCAGTACACTTCATGGGGTAGCTAAGGAGTCGTCCAACAGCTGTACATTGTAGCAGGTAACGCTGTGTTTAGCAAAAGAATAACTGTTGGTAACGCTGCCTGTGAAACAAAGTCATTGAGCTTGTATACACGCAATCAAAAATTTTTTTTTTTTATTAATTTTACGGAGTGCTGCATTTTAAAATATTGTTACATGCTTAACAGCACTTAGTAAAATCAATAAAACTGCTCAACAACTTTGTTTCACAGGCAGCGTTGCCAACAGTTTCGCTTTTTCTAACCACAGAGTTCCCTGCTACTCTGCTAGTGAACAGCTGTCACGCGTCTCCTTTTTGTAAATTTTAAAGCTGTGGGTATTTCATCATCATTCACATTTATCCTCAGAATTAATCACGACTAAATTCTTACGGGTATTACCATGAAAAAAAAACGTTCATTCTTATCAGAATAATGTATTTACATTTCTCATCTATTCTTTAAAGTTATATCCTCATTTTCTCCGATTTAATTCTCCCTATATTCTTTTTCTTATATTGCAAAACAGTTAATCTTTTTGCTGGAAATTTTTTAATATTTTATAAAGAATTAATAACGGATACGTGAAAAAATCGCACAACAGTGATAAAGTTAATCCATTATTTCCCTTTTAGAAATTAAACCCATAATGTTTCCTTGTAACATAATGCAGTCGTTAAAGCTGTAATCTTGTGTCACATTACTATTAACTATTCACGTTCTTCTTATTAGGGTTTTCATAGGGTTTTCATTGTTATTCATATGATCACTCAGAAATGGCAGCCCAGACAAGTTTTTTCATAAGGAAGTATATCGATATATCAAATTCTTTCAAGATTTTCGGTGATCAATCTATCCTGAAGAAGTGTTTTAATTCTTTCATTCTACCTGGTTTCGAGTATTGTTCTCCTGTCTGATATTAAGCTGCTGATTCTCATCTTAATTTGTTGGACAGGATCTTTCGGTCTATTAGATGTGTTATTCCTGATCTCGATATTGATCTATGGGACCGTCGTTTAATTAGTTCATTATGCATGTTGCATAAGATTTTTCATAACTCTGACCATCCTTTACATTCAGATCTTCCTGGACAGCTCCAACCTGTTCTTAATACTTGGTATGGAGTTAATTCTAATAGTCCGGCCATTCCATCATGAAGCTCAATACTACATAGTATTCTAGAAGTTTTATTCCAGCTGTGACCAAGTTGTGGAATGATCTTCCTAATCGGGTAGTTGTGTCGGTAGAACTTCAAAAGTTCAAACTTGCAGCAAATGTTTTTATGTTAAACAGGCTGACATAAGTCTTCCTATTGTTTATATATGATAAATCTGCTTAGATGCTGTTACTGTTTTTAAAATATTTGACTAATTGTTAATTATTTCTCATATCATTTATTTATTTCCTTATTTCCTTTCCTCACTGGGCTATCTTTCCCTGTTGGAGCCCTTAGACTTATAGCATCTTGCTTTTCCAAATAGGGTTGTAGCGTAGCTAATAATAATAATAATAATAATAATAATAATACCTTCGTATCGTAGGTCACATTATATTAAAATGATAATTTGAAACAAGAAGAAGAAACCGGCTTTTGGTTGACAGAACAAGTTTAAAAGTGACAGGAAAAACTGCGTTCGACCCGTTGCGAATTCTATTCTGCGTATAATCCCACACAAGGACTTGTTGCGAATTAGCTGTCAGTTGCAACAGGGATCATGTGAAAGACTTTTTCAATATTGTGAAAGGCTCTTGTATTGAGAATCGTGCTTCGAGGGAGGAAAACTCAGCTCCGTCGGACAAATGAAGAGAAGGCGTTTTAATCTACTGGATTAAATGGAATTTAGAAATAAGTCACTCGTTCCAACGACAGTACCTGAAGCAAGTTAGGATTTTACAATCGCAGAAGACGTGGGAGAAAATAGGATTTTTACTATATGGCTCAAAAGTAACAAATAAAAGATTATATATGATGTCTGCAGCGCTTCCTTACAAAATATGAATGCATAACAATAAAATTTTGTGACAACAGCAGTTGTATGTAGCTAAATATAATTCTACACAGACTAAAAGCAGAAGCAAGAAAATGCCAAAAGTAATTCTCCATGAAACGCTTCTGTAGTAAAATGTAATTTTACTATTGCAATTGTTGCAACAAAACAAAAAGTTTCCAAATAATCTATAGTTCTAACACCACCATTATCATCATAATCATCATCATCATCTTCTCCTACGCCTATTGACACGAAGGTCCTCAGTTAGATTTCGCCAGTCGTCTCTATCTAGAGCTTTTAATTCAATACTTCTCCATTCATCACTTCCCACTTCTCGCTTCATTGTCCTCAGCCATGAAGGCCTGGGTCTTCCAACTCTTCTAGTGCCTTGTGGAGCTCAGTTGAAAGTTTGGTGAACTAATCTCTGTGCGAAGAGTATGCCTAAACCATCTCCATCTACCCCTCACCATGATATCATTTACATATGGCACTCGATTAATCTCTTGTAGTTTCATTTTTAATACTGTCCTACATTTAACTCCCTCTATTCTTCTGAGTACTTTGTGCTCAAATCTACTAAATCTGTTGGCTATTGTTTTGTTGTCATACCATGACTCATGTCCATACAGTAACACCGATCTCACTAAAATGATCTAAAATGATCTAACTCTATACTAATGGCAGATGAGATAAAAACATTTCTAAACAAATCAAATCTGCAGAAAAAAGTCAAATAATAACCACAGCGGCAACTGAAGGTAATGTTCAACAAAATACATTTCTACTGTTATAACAGTAATGACGAAGTCTTTCTTCAAGAGTAAGTCTCAATAGGGTATAATCTTTAACGACTAATGTGCTACTCAAGTTCCATTGTCAATATAAATAGATGAAACAAAAGAAATAAATTAAGTTTTTCAAACTTCTTGATAAACCAGAACCCAGCAAAGAGAGTTACAAAACAATAAAAATAGACGAAACAACAGAAATAATAAGAACTTTCTAAATTCCTGATACACCAGAACCCAGCAGATCAAATTACAAAATATCCATTGTGTATTTAGGGAGAAAAAACGGAAACCCGGATGTTCTATTAAATAAACAAAAATCAACGGGATCTTATCCTTCCGCACCATTTCTTAAAAATCTGACAGAGAAAAAGACGCTGGTGACTGGTACAACGCATGAACATAGCTACCGGGATCTAAAGCGATGCCAAGCAGGGCAGCCGATCAGGACTACGGTCTACCCCAAGGCCAAAGCAAAATCCTTCTAAAAGAAAGCAACTGTGCTTACTTCATACAAATGGGAAATGGCATGTCAATAGAAGAAGAAGAAGAAGAAGAAGAAATCAAAACATGTCACTGTAACAGCAAACTCAGGGTCGTACTCAGACGTCACCACTTCACTATACCGGAACCACAACACCATACAGATATCTCGTTTATCAACCAACAACTACCTGGATATGTGACCTTCAGTCCTCGTGGGAAAGAATTTGCAAGGTCGGTGATCTCTACAATTTGAATATTTTCAGTACGATGACATATCGCTTTCTACATAGATACCGGTATTTCTTGCTTTTATAATTTGATATGGTCTGTGTGACAATGCCCACTTTCTATATTGTTATTATATATATATATATATAAAACAAAAACAAAAAAACATTTGAATTGATAGTCTAAAAATTCAGGAAGAGGCAAAAAACATGGCAACAAGATGGTAACAGTCACAATAATTGGCAATAAATGGGAATAATAATAATAATAATAATAATAATAATAATAATAATAATAATAATAATCAGATGTATAGGACCCTTTTACATTTAACAACTCTTCATATTTTCTATAGAAATAAACATGAAAATAGAAAAGATTTGCGAGAACTACCGTCACCTTAATCTGAGGGACTATTTTATTAATAATGTATGAAGGATACTACAGTACTTCAAAGCTTACAATGGTAACAGAAAATATAAAAGATAATAATAATGATAAAAATAATAACTGATATTCACATCTAATCAGCGTCTACAAAACATTTATGAAGATGAATTGATGAAATCATTAGTTCTTTTGAACAATGTTACTGGCAATAATACTCATCATTATTACTTACATTTGCTCATATATTATCGATAATAATGATGGACTTGAGTAAAGTTAATGAGGTGGAGTACAATAAAAGCGAACAGAAAATCAGTCTCAAAAATTCGATTAATCTAGTTTTGTAATAATCTATCAATTTTTTTTTATCAGTAGGGAGAACGGTAATGACATAGAAAACAAATATGCTGAAGACCTTAAGAACTATAAAATACCACAGAAACTTACAAAAGAAATAATAAAATACCGACCCGGGATAATCAACAATAAACCTCATTTAACACAAACCAATACTTGCAGATTGAGGTCTGAGGTAATCTGGCGTCATGCTTTTTCCAAAAAAAAAAAAAAAAAAAAAAAAAAAAAAAAAAAAAAAAAAAAAAAAGCTTGGTTCAATTACCTTACGAGTCGTGTAAGTATATTTCAGACACCACAACCCCAAAGCCAAATCAGAGATGAAACCGCTTTCGAATTATTAAAATTATAAAAGCATTATAATCAAAATCATCAAATGTATGATAATTTTTAAGGTTATTAAAATAATTTTTGTTAAAATTATCATTATTTAAGAAGTAGAAAAAGATAAAGAAAAATAGAAAGAGTGTAAGAACACTTCAATAACGATTATAATCTTAATAATCATAACAATTCTAATAATAATAATAAATATTTTAAAAATGATAACAATTTTAATATAACCAAGTGATACGACGTGGCTGGAAGGTATGGCATGGAAGAGGTTGTGAAACCCGGAGTTAGGGAAGGAATGCAAGAGAGCGGGGTATTCCGGGGTACAGGGAGTGCAGTAAATAGATGCCGGTGAAAAAGGGGATCGCTGGCGGTTAGCGGTCGTATTATGGTTGACGCATGACATGTGATACGATATCATATCCTCTCCTCCTCTTTCTCCCCCCCCCCCCTTCTCTTCCTGATCTTCTTTCCCTTCCTCTTACTGCTTCTTTGGTACTCTGCATTCATTTGTATCTTCTTGCGTTTTGGAGAAAACATGGGGATCCAAGAGAATTAATACATACACACACACGTATATATATATATATATATATATATATATATATATATATATATATATATATATACTGTATATATATATATATATATATATATATATATATATTTATATATATACACAAATATATATATATATATATATATATATATATATATATATATATATATATATATACAACAGAATGAGTCCCTAAAGATTTTAAATAAAGATATAAAGCAAGAAAAGACGATGGATTGACTGCCTAAGAAAAATAAGGGTTATAAACTGGCATAAAAAGACAATTAACAGAAGCGAGTGGAAGGATATTTCTGAGTCATTTGCCCTGCAACGGATTTACAGCGGCTGATGATAAAGATGATGATGTTGATGATATATTTAAATATATATATATATATATATATATATATATATATAATATATATATATATATTTATATATATATATATATATATATATATATATATTTGTATATATACATATATACACACATATATATGTATATATACATACATTTATATATATATATATATATATATATATATATATATATATTCTATAAGATGTGAAGTGTCATTTCTTCCAGCGCACTTTTTTACATTCTGGTAATTTGATGCCAGGCCTTTTAACCTAGTATTGACCCCTAACCTTTATTTTATTCTCTCTCTCTCTCTCTCTCTCTCTCTCTCTCTCTCTCTCTCTCTCTCTCTCTCTCTCTCTCTCTCTCTCTCTCTCTCTCACATCTAAGTCCCTACTTCACTGCATAGGTCAAGAGTTACACTGGATTTATAAAAGATTTGCCACTACTGTTTTTTTTTTTTTGTTAGGTTCCTGTATCGAACACAGTTGCATAGGTTAGGAATGATAGTGGTGTCAGAGCCCTACACGAACCGCTCATAGACAGTATATATATATATATATATATATATATATATATATATATATATATATATATATATATACAGAGAGAGAGAGAGAGAGAGAGAGAGAGAGAGAGAGAGCACTGAAGGCTTGTGCCTACACTCCCTCCGGAATCCTTTCTGCAGTAAACAAGCGATGGAAAGGACTCCTCCCTACGGGCCCGCCACAAGTGACCCCAGCTGCAGTCCCCCCCCCCCTGTAGTCTATGACACTCCACTTGATCCTTCGGAAAATCCTTAGGTCAATGCAAGGGTTCCCTCCTCCCTCTTTGCTTCTACATGCCTTCCTTTTTCTGACTTCCTCACACCGAGTACATTTTCCTTGTTTCTTTTGTTCGCCCTATTTTTTTTAATTTGATCTTACATTCCTTCCTGAGAGAGAGAGAGAGAGAGAGAGAGAGAGAGAGAGAGAGAGAGAGAGAGAGAGAGAGAGAGAGAGCATTTTCCCAAAAGAACAAACGTAGACATTTTGGTAAATATGCTTTTAACAAATATAAGGCTTGTCTTTTATCATTTGATGTACACCTTTTTTGTTGTGGGTTCTTATTTTCTTGCTCATTTGCTCTCACTTCCTACGCTCCATATTGCGCTCTTGGCAAATGTTTATTCAATCTTGAGAATTCCGTACTTCTTCCTTTAGAACATTTTCATTTCATCTGTCCTTTTCACAAGTTACTTTTTTCCTCGTTTTCCATTTCTGCTGTCTATTCTCAGCTCTTTGTTAAATCTTTATCTCTCTTCTTCCCATATCATTTCATTTAAGCCTTATAGTTATCTATGTGTTTATATTCCTCCGGATTCCACTCTCACTCTTCTACAAAACTTTCACTTCTATTGATTTAAATCTCCATTTTAAATTCCACTGAATAGCTATCTTCCTCCAGTTTAAATATCAGTTTTCCACTTTCTTTTTAAATATTCGTTTTCCCTTTGTTTAAATCTTAATCTATCAATCCAAATAAACAATAATTTTTCGCTTCTTTACAATATATTCCATCACTTCTTCTATATCCTCATATTCAGTTTTTATTCTTCATGTTCATTTCTTTTTATTATATATTTTCCTTTTGTTTATTTTTTTTCACTTTTTTCATATCTTCTTTTTTCCTTCTTTTAAATCATAATTTTCCCATCTACTTACATCCTTATTTTCCCTTCATTTAATCACAATTTTATCCATAATATCATAATTGCATCATAGTGCTTACTCATCTTTTACTTGTAATTATTTCTATCCTTTGCTCATCCCCCTGTTTAATCTCTTGTATACCTATTCCCTTGCTTTATGCGTCTGTATTCACGTCTCAATATAATTCTATTGTAGTTGCACAGCCTCGTCCTTCTAGTCTAGGCATCAGAATAAAGCTTTCTTTTCTTGTGTATATTATATTACCAAGGCCTTATGCCAACACAGACTCTTCCTCGTGCGATCAGCTGTTCAATTTCTCAACGGAGTAATTGCTGTTATTAATAACAGTGCTTCATTTTCTCTTCTTGTTTCATTTTATATTTTTCTTTCATTTTCATTCTCTGTGTTGCTGTCTGTTTTTACTTTTCTTTATTTTCCGCCTTTTTGTCGTTTCTTTATTTTCCGTCTTTTTGTCGTTTCTTTATTTTCCGTCTTTCTGTCTTTTCTTTATTTTCCGTCATTTGTCTGTTCCTTATTTTCTGTTTTTCGCCTGTTCTTTATTTTCCGTCTTTCGTCTGTTCTTTACTTTCCGCATTCCGTCTCAACTTTATTTTCCGTCTTTCGTCTGTTCTTTATTTTACGTCTCGCTTCTGTTCTTTATTTTCCGTCTTTCCTCTGTTCTTTATTTTCCGTTTTTCATCTGTTCTTTACTTTCCGTCTTTCGTCTGTTCTTTATTTTCCGTTTTCCGTCTCAACTTTATTTGCTGTCTTTCGTCTGTTCTTTATTTTCCGTCTTTTTGTCGTTTCTTTATTTTCCGTCTTTTTGTCGTTTCTTTATTTTCCGTCTTTCTGTCTTTTCTTTATTTTCCGTCATTCGTCTGTTCCTTATTTTCCGTTTTTCGTCTGTTCTTTATTTTCCGTCTTCCGTCTGTTTTTTACTTTCCGCATTCCGTCTCAACTTTATTTTCCGTCTTTCGTCTGTTCTTTATTTTACGTCTCGCTTCTGTTCTTTATTTTCCGTCTTTACTCTGTTCCTTATTTTCCGTTTTTCGTCTGTTCTTTACTTTCCGTCTTTCGTCTATTCTTTATTTTCCGTTTTCCGTCTCAACTTTATTTGCCGTCTTTCGTCTGTTTTTTATTTTACGTCTCGCTTCTGTTCTGTATTTTCCGTCTTTCTGTCTCTTCTTTATTTTCCGTCTTTCGTCTGTTCTTTATTTTACGTCTCGCTTCTGTTCTTTATTTTCCGTCTCATCTTTATTTTCCGTCTTCCGCCTGTTCTCTATTTTCCGTTTTTTCTTTATTTTCTGTCTTTTGTTTGTTCCTTATTTTCCGTGTTTCGTCTGTTCTTTATTTTTCGCCTTCCTATCTGTTCTTTATTTTCCGTCTTTATGTCTCTTCTTTCTTTTCCGTCTTTCTTCTGTTTTTTATTTTCCGTCTTTCTGCCTTTTCTTCATTTCCCTCTTTCGTCTTTTCCTTATTTCCCTTCTTTCGTTAGTTCTTTATTTTCCCTCTTTCGCTTGTTCCTTATTTTCCTTCTTTCGTCTGTTTTTTATTTTCCGTCTTTCTTTTTTCATTGTTTTCTGTCTTTCTATCTTTTCTTTATTTTTCGTCTCTCGACTGTTCCTTATTTTCCGTCTTTCGTCTCTTCTTTATTCTCCTTTCTGTTTATATTTTACTTTTATTTTCTGTCCGTCTGTTCTTTTTTTTTTTTTTACAATTCGTCTTTTTGCCTGTTCGTTATTATCCGTTTTTTTTTTTTTTTTTTTTTCTATCTAACGAAAATTCCGCGTATTGTCAGAGCAAAATTTGAACTATATCCCCATTCGATCTTTGGGCATTTCTTCATTCATTCGAATTCTATTATCTTTCTATTCGTAAAATTGTTTGACACAAATCAATCAATCAGAGAACATTGACGGATTAATTTAGATGAAAGAAATTGAACTAACATCCACGTTAACACAACTTCAAGATTAATGTTACTTATCATTACTTTTGTTGGTGTAACGCCAGGTTGAAAAACAAAATAAATTTTTTGAGGGGAGAGGAGTGAAAAAATAAGGTTAGTAATTTTTCAGGTGTGTATTTTTATATGATGAATAGATAATGCTACTTATCATTGACAAAATTCATCAAATTAATCATATACTGATAAAAATCACAAGATATAAGGTGCATGAAATACACATGCCATCTAACTCATACCAGAAATAGCATGTGTTTTCAGTTCTTAAAACAGTAAATCGTCTTTTCTTCTTTCTCTTACCAATAAAAGTACTATTAAGGGCATTACAATCATCACTATTTGATAACCAACTTACATTTTGTTCAAAATCACCACTGCTAGTATGTAAAAATTCTTTTACTGCATAAGGACAATTATATTACACCCAACGTACATGAAGAGTTTCATTGAATGAAATGGCCATGTGTATATTTTTCTATAATACTGACTACCAGCGGATTATGAAGTCCGTGTGCAAGTGTTATGAAAGCCTGAACATGGAAATGCAGAGGACAATAATGTACTCAATGAGAGATGCAGTTGCAAAATCGAATAATTGCCGTCATATTTTGTACTTAAAATATCTAACAATGATATTAATACAAAAACTTTGGAAGGGATAAAACTAACTTTTCGTAACATTCTTCTCTTCATTATCAATGTGTTCATAATTGAAAACTTTGTTGATTATTGATTAAAAACTGTCTCGCGTTCTAGGGTATTTTATCCTCCAAATAGCCAAATTGGTGGTCCAAATAACATCAGAATCACAAGAACGTGTCCAAAATTTTACCACCAGTATGGGACAGTTCTTCACCTGTGGTAAGGTGTAAAAGTACTACCACCGTACGTCTTGTGTGTCGTAGAAAGCGACTAAAAGGACAGCTGCTGCCTTGTTTTGCACTTAAGGAATAGCCTGGGTCCACTACCAATAACTGTGGAAACTGCTGCCTTGCAGTTGGACTAATAGGTCAAGGGGTAAGCCCGCTGCCAGTAACTATGGTTGATGACTGTCAGGGCATACGATCGTAAAAACTCTTCCAAAGAATAAACCATGCCTGACGTGGCAACTGACCCCTTAATGTAGGGATAACAGTGAGAAAGAAAAAGAAGAAGAAGAAGAAGAAGAAGAAGAAGAAGAAGAAGATAGGCCAGTTCTGCCACGGTTGGAACTTGATGTTAAAATATGTCAGAAATATCAAGTTCGGGTGACATTCCGATGGCAACACTCGGAAGCCAGTTCAGAAACACATTTCGATAATCAAATTAGACGGTTTCATATAACAAATATAATTCAAATTGGTCTTAGTGAACCAATCCTCGAGTATCCTTATTTCTTAACGCTGAATAATTTACGTCTTTTATTTATAAGGAACATTTTCTTTCCATTTATATGAATATTTTAATGCAGTGGATTAAACTTTGCACAAAAAAATCCGAGGTTATTGTATATCCTAAAAAACCTATGCATTTGCTTTATAACTGATGGTATTTATAAAGTGACTTAAATACTAGGACCAGGCTCTTAGACGTTATAAGATATTTTTTTCAAGAGTGTCCATGTCTACTTACAATAGCTGAATCCTTAACGCACACAATAATGCAACCCTCTTTTAATTGTGGCTCTAAAAACAGGGGATTTGAAATACTCACAATAACTCTTCATAATTACGAAATAGACTGAATGGCTTCTTGAGCCATTGTGTGAAGCATAATGATAGTATTCTTTTTTTCCCTCGAAACAAGTACGTAATTATTTCGTCATTCTATGAAATAATTGTTCAAGGAAATTTTCCTACCCAGACCTTACGTCATCATACAGGGTGACAATTACAGAAGCATCATCTACTGGTATTCCATGAAGATACAGTACGTCTGTAATATTAATTATCGTAATAAATAATGGTTGCTCATGTGCTTAAGAAAACATTAATGAAATAAATACACAAATAAATATATGTCACTTCACTATGAATTAATGGAACCCATGCAATTGTGTTTAATTTGTTTTTATTTAACCAAAAAGGCCGATGAGGCAAGCATAGCTTTATTTAGTTGATGGGAAAATCATAAGGAAACAATGTCTGGAAAACAAAAACCTTTAATAATCAAAGAAAAATAAAGGAGGAAAAGAATAACAAACCGAAGTATCATCTAGCCTGGTTGGAACAAGAAAAATATAGACGATAAAAGAGTGGGTATCAGCCCCGAAAGGAGCAATGGAAGATTATAGGCATCAGAAGAAACTCAGAAAAGAGAGAATTTTGGAGGTATTATGGAATTATCTTCCAGTTTCTGTATATCCTGATTCTGCTATTCACGTAAAGGGAATAGAAGAAGAGAGTATCACTTCCCATGTGGTATAGTCCTTTAAACACAAGGATTGAGAGAGAGAGAGAGAGAGAGAGAGAGAGAGAGAGAGAGAGAGAGAGAGAGAGAGAGAGAGAGTTCCTATTAAATTTCAAAAGAAAGTTAGAAATGGGTAGGGTACTGTTTACTTCACTTTATGGAAAGTACGGAATACTAATTAATAGCTGTCATGGCATTTCAGAATATATAGAACAGGTAAGGTAGTGGGGTACCAAGAGGGAATAAGAGAATTAAGAATAAATTATACTGTTAGTGGCTATATGAAGAAAATAACAAACAGGTTGGAGTTACAAAGGAAGGTATGTACTAGTGCGTCTGGGAAAAAAAAAAACACAAGTTGTGGGATTTCAGAAGAAGGCAGGGGGCAACTACTGTAGTGGGGTTTAGAGTAAGTCCACTTCAGAAGTTCAAACTTGCAGCGAACGTTTTTATGTTGAACAGGTTGACATATGTCTCTCTTAAATTTATGCATGAAGGATCTATTTAATGTTGTTACAGATCTTGAAATATTCTATACCAATTGTTCATTACTTCATTTGCAGTTTATATTATTATTTCCTTTCCTCGCTGGGCTATTTTACCCTGTTAGAGCACTTTGATTATAGCATCCTGGTTTTCCAACTGTGGTTGTAGCTTACCTAATAACAACAGCAACAACAACAATAATAATAATAATAATAATAGTAACTGTAATAATAATTATAATAATGGGGCTTCATATGAAAGAGATCGGGTTGGGCATCAGGAATTAGGAAAAGAAGAACTGTTTTACACTGGCAATGAGATCCTTAAGAAAAGTCATAAAATGAGCTTTGTAGATTTCAGAAGGCAAATAACAGGAAGTAGGGTTTCAAAGCTAGTCTGGGAATGGTCTGTATGGGCTTTTAGTAAAATATGTAACAGACAATGATGAAATCAGAAAATATGATGCGCGGGAGACTATAAAAAAAAAACTATAACATAGTAATTTCAAGTTATTTCAAAAGAAAGAGTGAAGCAAGTAATGGGGTTTCAGTACATAAAAAAGGTATGCAATGAAGAAATTCTGATAGTCTGAGAGGAGTAAAAATAAACTAATTCCCGAGAAATATGATGAATTGCAACAAATACTTAATTGTTCCTTCATGACAGATGTTGAAATTGATCGGACTCTGCTGATTAACGTTAATTGCAAATGAAAGGCAAGCAGTTCTATACATCAAAAGAATCCACCGGATGTTGTTAATTTATCAAACGCATTTGTATAACAAAATGTATGTATCACAAAGCCTCGTGTGCTGCTTGAAAAGCAACCATTAAATTATGCATTGAAATTACCCTTCAGCCTAAACTGTATTTGTGCATCGGATGTAATTGTTATGGTAAACATTAGCTCATGAGCCAGTGGTCTGCATTTTTCAATTTGAATTAAAATGAAAACCGGAGGAGATAAACAATTTCATCGAATTATTAATTTAGTGAATACAAAAATAAATATATGAATGTAATACATACCGTTTGTAAATCATATTTGCCGTCTGCCAAAGCTAAAAAAAAATTCGCTTTGAAACTATTGTTAACTACTGCATATTTTGTTTTACAACAAATGGCTTAGTTCCATCTACATACACGATACACGCACACACACACACACACACACACACACACACATATATATATATATATATATATATATATATATATATATATATATATATATATATATATATATATACATATATATATATATATATGTATATGTATATATATATATATATATATATACATATATATATATGTATATATATATATATATATATATATATATATATATATATAATGAATCATAAGTTACGTTACGTTACGTTATTACTGTCCTTCGAATCGAAGACGACTTCTGCTTCGCTGTGATGGGGATGAAGTTAGATCTGTTGTCGTTGGTGCCATCTTGCATGACTGTGAAGACCAATTCTGGATCCACACACTCTGCCACACAACTGGCAAGTTAGGTCTGGGTTGACCGGGGGTATCCGATCTCGACAGTTTTGTCTTCTCTCCCTGCGCTGTTGTCTTGCCTGGTTCCGGGTGTCTTCAAGTTGATTGACTCCAGCTTTACAGAGTGAGCGCCATAGTGGTCTGTCAGAGGCGCTCATTTCTAGTTGCTCAGGTTGTATGTTGCACTTCTTGAGCGTAGCTTTGATGTTGTCCTTGTACCTCTTTTTTTCACCCCCTGGATTACGGCGAGCTTCAAGGAGCTGACTGTAGAGGACCTGGCGAGGAAGGCGATGTTCTGGCATACGGATGACGTGGCCGATCCACCTGAGTTGTTTTTCTACCAATGTGGATTGTACACTCAGCAGGTTTGAACGGTGGAGAATTTCAGAATGAGGTACTTTGTCTTGCCATGTGAGCCCTAATATACGCTGAAGACAGCGAGTATGGAATGCCTCAAGTTGTTTTACATGTCGACGGTAAGCCGTCCAGGATTCTGCTCCATATAGCAAGGTGGACATGCAGACAGCTCTGTACACAGCTACTTTAGTTTCTGTCTTGAGGTGGTGATTTAGGAAGACTCTGGACCTGAGTCGGCCGAAAGATGCGGAGGCATGATTTATCCGGGCAACTATTTCCTCATCAATATTGTGTTTTTTAGTGAAGATGCTTCCAAGGTAGATGAAGCTATCAGCTTGTTTGATGGCTTCCCCATTCAGATGAAATACTGGGGGATCTCCTGCAATTATTTGCTGGGATAGGATTTCAGTTTTGTTGATGTTAACTTTGAGCCCCATGGCTCGGTAAATTGATGAGACAATGGTAAGGCTGCGTTGGAGGGCATCTGGGGAGTGAGCCACTAGAGCGCAATCATCTGCATATTGGAGTTCCATTAGGTGTGTCATTGTTGTTTTTGTCACAGACTGAAGGCGCCTAAGGTTGAATAAGTTTCCGTCTAGTCGAAACTGCTCTTTCAATTGATCTTCTTCGTTGAGTTGTTGGTGGCTCAGAAGGGTGACTGTAGTGAGGTAGATGTTGAATATCACTGGAGCCAGGACACATCCTTGTTTAACTCCAGTTTCTACCCTGAAAAGTTGTGATTTACTACCACCCATACTTACACAGGCTTGCATATCATTGTGTAAGTTCCTTAGAATGTTAAGGAATTTCGGAGGTACTCCAAATTTAGAGAGAGCAGTCCATAAAAGGTCGCTGTTCACCGTGTCGAAGGCCTTTGTTAGATCGATAAAGGCTATGTGAAGATCACGGTTTTGCTCATGGCATTTCTCTTGTAGTTGTCGGGTCACGAATATCATGTCACAAGTACTGCGTTTTTTACGAAAGCCACATTGCGTCTCTGGTAGTACATTTTCTGAAATGTGTTTGCAAAGTCTTACAAGCATTATTCTTGCCAGGATTTTACTTGCAACGCCGAGCAAGGTGATGCCTCTGCTATTGTCACAGAGGGAACGGTCCCCTTTACGTTTGTAGATGGTGACAATGGCTGAGACAAGCCACTCATGGGGGACTTCTTCCATGTTCCAAATAGAGAGAATATGGTTGTGGAGATGCTGATGGAGTAAGTAGCCCCCTCCTTGAATAGTTCAGCTGGTAGACCATCAGGGCCGGGGCTTTTGTTGTTTTTCATGGCTCTTATGGCTTGTATAGTTTCAGGGAAAGTGGGGTTGGTATCTAGGATTTCTGAGTGAGGGACATCAGGGATGTTGTTGAGGATATTAGGCTCTACAGGATTTCGTTGGTTAAGGATCAATCTGAAATGTTGTGCCCAGCGATCTATTATCTCCTGTTTGTTTTTTAGGAGGTTTCCTTCTAGAGAGCAAACAGGAGTCATACTACTTTTCGTTGGGCCACATAAAATTTTAATAGAGTTGTAGAAACTATGTTGATCATTTGCATCTGCGTATGATTGAGTTTCTTTTGCACGGTCATTCCACCAGTTATTTTCCATGTCTCTGAGTATTTTCTGCACTTCTGATCTTAGCTGTTGGAAGTTTTCTTTGAGAGCTACAGAAGTAGGTTGTGAGAGCCATGCATCGTGCGCTTTATTTTTTTCTGTGATTAGGTCATGTATACCATCAGCATTGTTATCAAACCAATCTTGATGATGTCGTGTGGAGAAGCCAAGGGTTTCTTCTGCATTTTCCTGAATTATAGTTTTCAGTTTTGTCCACTCAGAGTCAAGCTCATTGTCGATGTTGGTTGGATCAATGTTAGGGATCTCAGCCAGCTTTCTTGCTATCCCATGACGGTAGTTGTTCCGAGTAGAGGTGTCTTTCAGAGCAGGAATGATTAATTTCTTTGAGGGAGGTTTGCACGAAAGAAGAGGACGGATGGTTAGCTTGAGCTTAGCACGTATTAGATTGTGATCTGTGTGGCACTCGGCACCTCTCATTGCACGGGTCTGGACGGCATCTTGCTGGTCTCACTTTTTGATTATGACATAGTCAATCAAGTGCCAGTGTTTTGACCTTGGGTGCATCCACGAAGTTTTGTGCTTGTTTTTGAGCTGAAAAAGGGTGTTGGTGATGACTAGGTTGTGTTCTGAGCATAAGGAGAGCAATCTGAGTCCATTGCTATTCATAATGCCAACACCATGATGACCGATGGCACCTCCCCAGATTATTATTATTATTATTATTAAATGCTAATCTACAACCCTAGTTGGAAAAGCAGGATGCTATAGGCATTAAAGTCACCTAAGAGGATCAGTTTATCTTCCCTTGGAGTTTGGTTAATGGCTGAGTCTAATAATTCATAGAAAGAGTCTTTTGTCTCATCTTCACTGTCCAGTTTAGGAGCGTAAGCACTCAGGAGAGTGGCATAACGACCTTTTGCAAGTGGGATGCCCCAGGACATCAACCTCTCCGAGATGCCAGCTGGTGAGTCTGGGATTTTACTTAGCAGTTTTGTTTTCACTGCAAAACCGACACCATGGTTTCTGCGTTCATTTGCTGGATAACCTTTCCAGAAGAATGTGTAT
Source organism: Palaemon carinicauda (assembly GCF_036898095.1). Taxonomy (NCBI): domain Eukaryota; kingdom Metazoa; phylum Arthropoda; class Malacostraca; order Decapoda; family Palaemonidae; genus Palaemon; species Palaemon carinicauda. Next base: position 76,270,225 of record NC_090752.1, read on the forward strand.
CCTTCTCCTACCTCTGTTAGGGTGTCCTCTTCTGAAAGACGAGTTTCACTTAAGGCAGCTATGTCAATGTTGTATCTTTGCAGTGCATGGGCGACAAGAGCTGTCCTGCGGTGTGGTCTGTTATTTTCATCACTATCAATTAGTGTGCGAACATTCCAGGTGGCAATGTTAAGGGGTATTTTTCTTCTATTTAGACCGCAGTAAGGAATGCCTTGGTGGATGCGGTTATCCACCCAGGTGGTAGTGAATCAGCCAATGTTTAGGTTACCTTTTCTAAACCCTTCCCTGCCAGGGGTGAGCAGTGGGGCCTCCATTTCTGGCTGCCCAATCGCACTGGAAGCTGCCGAGGGATAGACCTGATTCATGCCATCTCTCCAACGACCATCACTCCAGTGCCGCCCACGTGCAGGACTCGTGCTGATGACTTCCAGCCGCATTCTCGACCTGTCACCGTCACCCTATCCTGTCGCCGGGGGACATGCACAGGGTGAAGTGATGTGTCTCGTGCAGTAGCACAGTTAGCGTCAAATGATTGCTTTCCCATTGTTTTTCGCTTTCAGCTTCTGCCGCTGGATAACTCTCGTAGTGAAAAGGGAAGCCGAGTGTGTAAGTCTTCCCCTGTCAGTACACAGCCTCTCCATCACCTAGACCCCTGTTGTGCCTCCCAGTGGCCACGCACGGTAACTAGGTGTCTTGCGACCCTAGGCTAAACCAACAGGGGATCTCGGAGCAGCAGTAGGCCCCAGAGGTACGGCATGCAGGACCACCAGCGTGTGGATGCACCCTGATGCCTACCAAGCACTGCACCCACTGCCTTGTGGACAGCCCTTGGGTGGGTTAAGGCTACGGGAGTAAACCCCAAACGAAAAATCTGTGTGCGGGGTACCACATAAGGCGGTTTCCTGAAATACTTGGTTTTCCGGCATATCCCTGCAACCCAAATCTGCTGTCAGTCGTCCTGAATCGTTCATGCCACTGACATGAGTTGAGGAGGGCCAAGATGTGGTTGTGGGAAGAGCGCACCCCCACAGCCACAATAATCCTTTCTCTGCGCTAGCACACTGCTTCGTTCGCTTTCACCACCATTTCTCATCCTCACCACCAACCAACAAAAGTCCCCCGGCGACAGGATAGGGTGAATTATAAGTACTTATACGCAGCCACACAATCACACACGTATGGATAATACTGTGTGTATATACATATATACATAATATATATATATACTGTATATATATATATATATATATATATATATATATATATATATATACTGTATATACATATATATACTGTATATATATATATATACATATATATTGCACATTTAAATTTGTTTTTTTTTCATATTTCAAATGAGCCATATATTTTAATACATTAATGTTTGGAGTCTCTTAACGACCTCGGGATCAGAGTCTCGAGTCGAAATCACACAAAGACAATAGCACCTGACGGGCCGGGAATCGAACCCTGGTCCAGGATGCTTGTATGACAGTGACCATACCATTTAGCCACATGGCTAAATTGTATGGTCACTGTCATACAAGCATTCTGGACC
>NC_090752.1:76276782-76284282 GCF_036898095.1 Palaemon carinicauda
AATTTGGTGACATTTTTTTCTGATATATTTTTTAGTTCGACCTGCGGAAAGGGCGAGGATATTTCCCTACCATAGTCAGAGGAGTCGAAATTACCGAGGGTCTCATAGCGTAAGGCCCTCATAACAGCGCAATTGCGCCATACAGAGAGAGAGAGAGAGAGAGAGAGAGAGAGAGAGAGAGAGAGAGAGACTCGCTTTCTGTTGGTGATATGGGTCTTTCATTGATGTACAGTATACAGCAAAACTGTCACCAGTTTTGCTGTATACTTGTCCGAAGTAAAAATGAGAATGATTCACATCATTCTCATTTTTACTTCGGATAAGCGTTGTTTTTAAGTTGCCACTTCGTATTGAATATTATATTTCACTTTGTAAACGTGTATGTATGAGACAACGTTGTTCACTTGCTATGGATAATTCTATCATTGAATAATGTTACATCATTAAAAAAAAAAACATTTCATTTTAAATGACACTTCAGAACAAAAATTAAATGTTACTGTAGCACGAATCGCTCTGTCAAAGTGACTCCGCGAGAGTCAGTGAGACTAGTCTTCTAATTATCTTTAAGGATGGAAGGTTTCAAACTGGGAAACAGGGCGTCTAGATGGAGAACAGTTTAAGCAGAGCGCTATAGTCTAATGATAGAAATCCATGGATTTGTGGTACGATTTTAAAGTTATTACTTATTATTTGCTTAAGTCGTTTTGAGTATAAAACAAACGATAGTTAGGATCGTGATTTCAAAACTTTTAATAAACTATTACAAGTCATAGTTTAGACTACAGTACTTTTATCATTCTGGTCTACCAATGTTTTCTTTTTAGTTTGAGTAAAAATAAATAAATAAATAAATAAATATACAAATAGATAAGTAAGCGAGGTAGTGAGATATGTTTGCTATTACATATACAGTTAATTCTACCTTTTGATTAATTTACTTTTACTTTTCGAACGGAAAACCCTAATGAGGTCAGACATATTCAGTCACACGTGTTAAGTGCAGGTTCTACAGGAAGACAATAACAACGTATCTTAAATAATAATAATAATAATAATAATAATAATAATAATAATAATAATAATAATAATAGGCCTATGCTATTGGCTTTAACGTTTTCTCCTAGGATGGCTTTTCAATTTTCCTCCTTCATTGTAACGTTTAGCCATCTATATACTGTAAAAAGTTGTTTCGTTGTTGTTAAGACGACTGGTTATATATATTTTTATAGAGAATCTGGTGAAATAAGCTTAATTAGAATTAGTTATCTGGTAGCTGTTGGGTAGCTCTAGCCATATTTGACAGATGACTTACTTGTGAAAGTGCCACCGTGAAGTGAGACTGCCACTTGATGTCCGGTTAGACCCCGCCCACAACTACATCTCCGATACGTTCTTTACGTTAAATACATATCTCTGGTGGCTAAAAATTCACTCATTAAGTATTTAATTTTTATAATTTTTATCATAACTAAAGATTATTGGGTTAATTTTTCCATTACGATCTAGATGATATTTTGAGATAAAAATACAGCATAAATTCTTTAAAATTATGCTTAATGAACTGTATCTTTTATTGAGTGATGTTTCAATATGCTTTGTGCCCGAGAACCTAGTCTCATTAGAAATGTGAAGAATGTGAAAGTTGCCATTTAGAGATTTTCGAACGAAAATCACTGAATTCAGCTATCACCAGTTTTACTGTATACTATACAATTAAAAAAAAAACAATGATCGCCAATAATTGCTGCGAAGAAATCTAAATCTTAGTTATGATAAAAACATCGCTTTTGGGAATTTCTCAAAGAAATTTTACTTTCCAAGTATTTTGAAATATGAACATTCATTCATAGCTTATCACGCCAAACAACCTACAATTGAAGCATCATTTCATTGACACTACCAACCGTGAGTCACACGATCGTACATAGTAACGACATTTCATTTTTTGTATATATTATCCTTTGTATCTTCGCTCTCCCCTCGCACTGATAGGAACCTGAAATAACATGTCTGTTTTTCTCACCGTTAACTGTTAACCGGTGAGCTTGTCAGTTGAACCTGAAATTGCCTGTTGAACCTGAAATTGCCTGTGATGTTTTGAATGCCCTTTTTGCTTGGAAATTATGTATGTATAAACGAATGTTCTGTAATAAAGTTTACTCAGTTGCTTTCCTCCTGCCTTTGAGTCACAACCTTCTCTCGGCTCGTCACAACACTGAGTCAGAGTTGTCCAAATTATGAAATAGTGGGCGTGATCGGAGAATCTGATTAAGGGTCTGGGTATTTTCTCCACATGAGCAGGACTGGTCAGTTTTAAGGCGCTATTTGACAATTTCCTCACCTGTTCTGGCCACTCCAGCTTATTCATTTATTAGAGCTCAAGATTTTGAGCAATATTTACTTTAGCCGCTGGAAAGTCACAGCCACAACTAGCGTGTGTTACACACAATCTCCAAACATAATTTAAGACAAGAGAGAGAGAGAGAGAGAGAGAGAGAGAGAGAGAGAGAGAGAGAGAGAGAGAGGGGGGAGAAAGTTATCTATAACTTTCAAAACACATTTCTTCCAGAATAGTTTAACTTTACTCATAAGCAAAGTTGTTCATAACTTAAATTTTAAACTTAATCACAAAATCACAGAAATACCTTTGAAAATATCTCCGTTGCAATTTACCTCATCCGAAAGATATAAAAAACCTAACTCTAAAATCCGAAAGACACTTTGCTTAATCCAAAAGATGATGAAAAATTCCAAGATATCTCAGTTAATTCCTCCAAAAAAGTTATCTAAAACTTATTATTAAACGTAAAAGACATTTTGTTTCATCCAAAAGATATTAGGAAAAAAAAAATAACTCCAGCATATCTCAGTTTATGGTTCCCGAAAATAGGGGAAAATCTCGCGCCAAAATTGTTGCTTCTTCTTCTTGCCTTCGCTGACTAGTAATATACGAGCCGTCCCCGGCACTCTTAGCAGGTGCGCACAATGACAGTAAATTCATTTGGCCTAATAACATGTGTTTCCTATTTATTGCATCCTTTAGTTCACAGAATTGCTTTTTTAGAGAAGTTAAACGAGTTTTGGAAAGAGGAAAGTCGTGTGGATTTCGCCTATTTTCTTTTTTCTAAAACGTTAGTCCTTATATCTCGTTCGGCAAAGTTTAACTAAAAATAATAATGACACAGAAATGTAATTACATTTTCTTATGCAGTCACGTATCCTTCAATTACCTGTATGTGTATAATATATATATATATATATATATATATATATATATATATATATATATATATATATATATATACACACTGTATACTTATATATATATAATAAAATAGCAAGTATCTGGTTATATATATATATATATATATATATATATATATATATATATATATATATATATATATATATATATATATATATATATATCCGGTCACGTTCAGCAGAATGGCCAGACGTATAACTACTCGGTCTCTCTCCATCCCTTGGGAGGGGAGGAGAGGGAGTAGCCAAACTCTGGTGAGAGAGGTTGTATCATTATTATTATTATTATTATTATTATTATTAGTTAACCTACAACACAAGTTGGAAAACCAGGATGCTATAAGCCTAAGGCCTCCAACAAGGAAAAAATAGCCCAGTGAAGAAAGGAAATAAAGAAATAAACAAACTACAAGAGAATTAATGGACAATTCAATATAAAATATTTCAAAAACAGTAACTACATTAAAACAGACCTTTCAAATATAAACTAAAAACATTTCCTGTAAGTTTGAACTTTTGAGGTTCTACCGATTCAACTACCTGATTAGGAAGATCATTCCACAACTTGGTACTAGCAGGAATAAAACTTATTGAATACTGTGTAGCATTGAGCCTCATTATGGAGAAGGCTTGACTATTAGAATCAACTCCATACCTAGTATTACGAACAGGGTGGTACTGTCCGGCAAGATCTGGATGTAAAGGATGGTCAGAATCATGAAAAATCTAATGCAACATGCAAATCGAACTAATTGAAGAAGGTGCAAGAGATTAATTTCTAGATCAGGAATAAGAAATTCAATAGACCGTAAGTTCCTGTCCAACAAATTAAGATGAGAATCAGTATCTGAAGACCAGCTAGGAGAACAATACTCGAAAAAAGATAGAATGAAAGAATTAAAACACTTCTTCAGAATAGATTGATCACCGAAAATCTTAAAAGACTCTCAATAAGCCAATTTTTTTTTTCTTTTTTGAATTGGAGATGAGACAGACCTAGAGTATTTTACAAAAGGGAATTTGCTGTCGAGTATCACACGTAAATTTTCAAGTCATAACGACTTAAAGACACATTATATCAATACTGAGATCCAGATATTGAGGAGCAACTGTCCTCGACCTACTTACAATAATACTTTGTGTTTTTTTAGGGTTCAACTTCATGCTCCATAATTAGCACCATGCACTTATTTTAGCAAATCTCCATAAAGGGATTGAATTCAATGTAAAAAGAAGTAAAGGCAAGGTAAATACGGAAATAGGACGATAATCAGATTGAAAAGAGAAAAAAAATTCGGAGAACAAACTAAAACGTTAAAAGTAAATACGAAAATAGCAAGCTATATTTCTCAAAGTAAACAAACACATCCATTAAGAAACGCGGACAAAGGCTAGATTTAAGAAGACAAACAAGTCATTTCAACTGTGACCTTCAGTGCCTGTGGACTTAGGTTTAGAGCACTTTGCCACTCAACTCTTGCATGCTGTGCGTATGAGCAGTAGCAAGAGACTGTGCTGGCACAAGGCCACTTTAATTGCAAGACAGATATAAAGCTTGTCGTAATATACATCAGGCGAACATTTCTCGTTACCAACTTTACGAGATAATGGCTTTGGAAAAAACAATCATGAGTCATGAAACTAATTTAAACTAGAAGAAGATTAACAAATAGTAATCATGAAAAACGTAATATAGAATATATTTATATTTTAAGTTGTTGGCTACTTTTATATTTCATTTGTTCGTATTACTAAACTTAAATTGACCGTATTAAAGAACTTCATACAAATTCATTTTTATTTTTCACGCTCCTGAAATTCATGAGACTAGGAATAGATTTGATAAAAGAATATATAGAGATAAAGAGGATACAGATTCACTACTGTAAGTGTGAAGAACAGTAACTGTTGAAATAAAACTTAAGCTAATATTAAGAAAAAAACTATCAGCATTTTATAAAAGCAAACGGAAAAAAATAGCCTCTAGCCTGGATCCCAATAATCTGAGAAAAGAGAGAGAGAGAGAGAGAGAGAGAGAGAGAGAGAGAGAGAGAGAGAGAGAGAGAGAGAGAGAGAAGAAGAATTATTACACATGACGCAATGCAAATTCCTCTTAATGACAAAAGAATCGTTGATTTGTACCAAGACAATCCCAAATGCAAACATGAGCATCTGCAGCTGGTAGTGACGAATTTTGACAGTCTCATGTAGAAAAAAAAATCCCAGATTAAAGTGGATATTGTATTGGATAGGAGAATAACCGTGGCAATTCTGCTCTCTCTCTCTCTCTCTCTCTCTCTCTCTCTCTCTCTCTCTCTCTCTCTCTCTCTCTCATACATCAAGGGCTTTTCTCTCTCCCTCTCCCCTTTTCCGCAAATCGGCTTCAGGCCTAGGCGAAATCGAAACATATATTGTGGTTCAGATTTGTCGTGGTAAGGGAAGCCAAAACCCGCTCTGATTTGCCTATTGGTCATGTTTACATGCAGATATGAAAGAACTTATTTTCATTGCTTTTGGTTGGTCCCTAAATTACTAGTTGCTGGTTTTGGATATGATTTCAAAATAATGCAATAAACCATAATTTTGTTTGAAGGGAACCTAAAAACATCGTTTTCAAACGTTTGCATTGAACAATTTTCTCTCCTTGTTTAATATCTGGTTTATTTATGTGATACCAACGTAATGGAAAATATAAACCTTGGATTTCTGTGCAATGATTTTAACGTAATTTAATGAATTATATTCTTTGTTTGGTAACAATTGTCTTTAACTGTCATGAGAATTACTAGGATCTCTTTCAGGATCGAATCCTGATACAATCCTATTTTTTTCTTTGTTAGCAAACGAGAGTATTGTGAAAGTTATTATAAATTCAATGACTGCATCTAAATGCGAATCTGGTTATGGGAACTCAGTTTTATTTTATTTTTTATTTCATGCTGGACTACGCAGTGTATTTAAATGAGGCAAAATGATTTTTATTATAAATGCTATTCGAACTGTTTTTATTATTTTCTTGTTGCTTTGAGTTTTTCAAAAACAGAATTTTAAGAGCCACTGATTAAAAACAAATAATTTATATATGCTACATATTTACGTAAATATTACACACAGTTATACATACATACAGTACATACACATGAAAAAATATATATATATATATATATATATATATATATATATATATATATATATATATATATATATATATATATATATTAAATATTGTATATAAACACAGATACAGACACACACACATATACATACACACATACATATATATATATATATATATATATATATATATATATATATATATATATATATATATATATATACACACACATATATATATATATATATATATGTATATATATATATATATATATATTTATACACATATGTATAGATATTACATGATAACTAATAAAAGATCAAATACTATATACATCAATCAACGAAAGTGAAAGACTTAATTAGCCCTAACAGTTTAGTCTTTTTACTGACATCCTTAGGCTCATGTAAAGTAAATCTACATAAGATACGTGATCAGTGCAAATCTATATTCTTAATAAGCACAGCTAAATTTGCTTTAATGCAAAAAACTAAGATACTTCCTGGTGAATAAATGACAGACTTACGATTTTAAAGTTTGAAAGCTTTTTAAATAAATAATTAACAGAGAATGGAAGATTTTTTCTTTTCCCACGGACTAGCCATAATTGTGAATCCTTACTTTCCCAGTCAGTTCTCAGGCTATAGATGAGGCAAGTGATTGATAATTCATCACTTAACTGACCTTTTTAGATTTTGGGTGCATGTCTTCTTGTATGGTAGTCACAGTTGATATCAATTCCAGCCTGAGTATGGGGTATTGTATCAAAAATGATACAATTTATAGAGCTTACTTTAATTATCATATTTTTGACGTACTTTTAGATCTAGAAATTATCCTATGTTTATTTTTTAAACACTTATGGAACTGTAAACAAGGCTTCCTTATATCTAACTTCAAAAGTCTTCTTTTAATACTGTTACTGTTCTTAAAGCATTTTATTTTTATTGTTCATTAGTTCTCTTGTAGTTTATTTCTTCTTTGTTGGAGACCTTGGGCTTATAGCATCTTGCTTTTCTAACTAGAGTTGTAGCTTAGTTGCATAATAATAATAATAATAATAATAATAATAATAATAATAATAATAATAATAATAATAATAATAATAATAATCATTT
>NC_090752.1:76286782-76291782 GCF_036898095.1 Palaemon carinicauda
GACTTCATTAGCTTCGGAAAATTTATGGTATGAGGAGGGAGGGCCGAGTAGTGCTGTCAGAAATTAAGAATGAAATAGAAAATGACCGAGTTTTGGCATAAATGCCGGCCTGGATTAATAAAAGATTTTTACGTTACAGTCTCAAGAGAGAGGACTTACTTAAAGTTTTAAAATCCACTCATGAATGGCAGATTCAAGGGACAGCTAGCAGGACAATGCCCTAGAGCCTGACCATATTTTCATATGATCTCTACCCAAGCCAGGACCAGGTTATGGCTGCTGATGACTCTGCAGGTAGACCTATAGGCTCCCCCCAAAAAACCACATCCTTAGCTCACAAAAACTGTGAGATTGCAGACACTACAAGGAACTAACGAGCTTGAACGGGACTTGAACCCCAGTCCGGTGACCGCCTGGCAAGGACGTTTTCAATAGGCCACCACAACCTTTGCTATAATTAAATCTTTGTTACATACAATCATTCCTTTCTTAACCAAGTCCTACCCCCTTGCTTTTTTTTTTTTTTTTTTACCTTCTTCATGCGGGTTGGATCAGAAATAAGGACATTAGTTTCCCGTTACAATGACTTTTGATTACCGTCCTGTTGTGTTCCTTGTGTCTTAGATAGAATATTCGTTGTTTGTTCCATTGTCTTTGACTCAGATAATTATCGATTCCTCGTTCCACTGTCCTTGGGTCATAAATACGTTGGTTACTCATTACATTGTCCTAAGGACCTTGGCACTTAGATCGATTACCAGTTACACTTTACATTGATGAAGTATTGGTTGTCCATAGGTTGTTCTTGCTATTACCCTACGCTTTGATATAAATGATCAGTTAACCATGCCATTGGCATTCTGTCTAGATTATTGGTTCTCATTTTCTTTGGTCCCTGGCGCTTAGATAAATTATTAGTTCCCCGTTCAATTGCCCTTGTCTTCAGGTAGAAATAACAAATAATAGTTCCTTCAGCTTTGGTCCATAAACAAATCACCGGTTGTCCGTTCCATTGACCTTGGTTTTTCAACATATCATCGGATGGTTTTTCAACATATTATTGGCTGCCAGTTCTACTAGCCTTCAATCTTATATAAAATATTGGTTGTCATTCCATCTCCCTTGACTCTTGAATAAATTATTAGTTTACCATTCCATTGGCCTTGACTCTTGAATAAATTATTAGTCCACTATTCCATTGCCCTTGGCTCTTGAATAAATTATTAGTTTACTATTCCATTGGCCTTGGCTCTTGAATGAATTATTAGTTTACTATTCCATTGGCCTTGGCTCTTGAATAAATTACTAGTTAACCATCCCATTGCCCTTGACTCTTGAATAAATTATCAGTTCACCATTCCATGGCCTTTGACTCTTGGATAAATTATTAGTTCACCATTCCATTGCCATTGACTCTTGAATAAATTATTAGTTTACTATTCTATTGGCCTTGACTCTTCAATAAATTATTAGTTCATTATTCCATTGGCCTTGGCTCTTAAATAAATTATTAGTTTAATATCACATTGAAATTGACTCTTGAATAAACTATTAGTTCACCATTTCATTGCCCTTGACTCTTGGATAAATTATTAGTTCACTATTCCATTGTCCTTGACTCTTGAATAAATTATTAGTTCACTATTCCATTGCCCTTGACTTTTGAATAAATTATTAGTTCACCATTCCATTTCCCTTGACTCTTGAATAAATTATTAGTTCACCATTCCATTACCCTTGACTCTTGGATAAATTATTAGTTCACCATTCCATTGGCTATGACTCTGGAATGAACTATTAGTTCACCATTCCATTGGCCTTGACTCTTGAATAAATTATTAGTTCACTATTCCATTTCTGAAACTTGAATAAATTATTAGTTCACCATTCCATTGCCCTTGAATATTGAATAATTCATTAGTTCACCATTCCATTGGCCATGACTCTGGAATGAATTATTAGTTCACCATTCCATTGGCCTTGACTCTTGAATAAATTATTAGTTCACCATTCAATTGACCTTGACTCTTGAATAAATTACTAGTTCGCCATTCCATTGGCCTTGAATTTTGAATAAATTATTAGTTCATCGTTCATTTGGCCTTGACTTTTGAATAAATTATTGGTTCACCATGCCATTGGCCTTGACTTTTGAATAAATTATTAGTTCACCATTCCATTGGCCTTGTCTCTTGAATAAATTATTAGTTCACCATTCAATTGACCTTGACTCTTGAATAAATTATTGGTTCACCATGCCATTGTCCTTGACTTTTGAATAAATTATTAGTTCACCATTCCATTGTCCTTGCCTCTTGAATAATTTATTAGTTCATCATTCCATTGTCCTTGACTCTAATAAATTATTAGTTCACCATTCCATTGGCGTTGACTCTTGACTAAATTATTGGTTCACCATGCCATTGGCCTTGACTTTCGAGTCAATTATTAGTTCACCATTCCATTGGCCTAGACTCTTGAATAAATTATTAGTTCACCATGCCATTGTCCTTGACTTTTGAATAAATTATTAGTTCACCATTCCATTGGCCTTGACTCTTATTGAATAATTTATTAGTTCCTCATTCCATTGGCCTTGACTCTTGAATAAATTATTAGTTCACCATTCCATTGGCCTTGACTCTAGAATAATTTATTAGTTCATCATTCCATTGTCCTTGACTCTAATAAATTATTAGTTCACCATTCCATTGGCGTTGACTCTTGAAAAAATTATTAGTTCACCATTCCATTGGCCTTGACTCTAGAATAATTTATTAGTTCATCATTCCATTGTCCTTGACTCTTGAATAAATTATTAGTTCACCATTCCATTGTCCTTGACTCTTGAATAATTTATTAGTTCATCATTCCATTGTCCTTGACTCTAATAAATTATTAGTTCACCATTCAATTGACCTTGACTCTTGAATAAATTATTGTTTCACCATTCCATTGGCCTTGACTCTAGAATAATTTATTAGTTCATCATTCCATTGTCCTTGACTCTTGAATAAATGATTAGTTCACCATTCAATTGACCTTGACTCTTGACTAAATTATTGGTTCACCATGCCATTGGCCTTGACTTTCGAGTCAATTATTAGTTCACCATTCCATTGGCCTAGACTCTTGAATAAATTATTAGTTCACCATGCCATTGTCCTTGACTTTTGAATAAATTATTAGTTCACCATTCCATTGGCCTTGACTCTTATTGAATAATTTATTAGTTCCTCATTCCATTGGCCTTGACTCTTGAATAAATTATTAGTTCACCATTCCATTGGCCTTGACTCTAGAATCAATTATTAGTTCACCATTACATTGACCTTGGCACTTGAATAATTTATTAGTTCATGATTCCATTGGCCTTGACTCTTTAATAAATTATAAGTTCATCATTCTATTGCCCTTGACTCCTGAATACATTATTAGTTCACCATTCCATTGGTCTTGACTCTTGAATAAATTATTAGTTCAACATTCCAATGGCCTTGACTTTTGAAAAAATTATTAGTTCACAAGTTCATTGGCCTTGACTCTTGAATACATTATTAGTTCATCATTCCATTGGTCTTGAGTCCTGAATAAATTATTAGTTCACCATTCCCTTGGTCTTGACTCTTGAATAAATTATTAGTTCACAAGTTCATTGGCCTTGACTCTTAAATAAATAATTACTTCACCATTCCACGGGCCTAGACTCTTGAATAAATTATTAGTTCACCATTCCATTGGACTTGACTCTCGAATAAATTATTAGTTCACCATTCCATTGGCCTTGACTCTTATTGAATAATTTATTAGTTCACCATTCCATAGGCCTTGACTCTTGAATAAACTATTGGTTCACCATTCCATTGGCCTTGACTCTTGAATACATTATTGGTTCACCATTCCATTGGCCTTGTCTCTTGAATAAATCATTAGTTCACCATTCCATTGGCCTTGACTCTTGAATAAATTATTGGTTCACCATTCCATTGGCCTTGAATAGATTACTGGTTGCCTCTTCCACTAGCCCTGGCCCCTGGATTATTATTATCATTTTTGTATTATTATTATTATTATTATTATTATTAATCCCAGCTAAGCTACAACCCTGGTTGGAAAAACAGAATTCAACAAGTCCTAGGGCTCCAGCAGGGGAAAGTAGCCCAGCGAGGAAAGGAAATAAGGAAATAAATAAATAAACAATATATGGGAAGTAATGAATAAAAAATATAATATTATAAAATATCATGAGATCAGTAATAAATAGCATCAACTAAGAAGAGAGGCTTACATTAATCTGTTAAACATTAAAACATTCGATATAAATTCGAACTTCTGAAGTTGCAATGATTCAACTGCTTGATTAGGAAGATCACACCACAATCTGATCATGGCTGGAATAAAACTTCTAAAATACTGTGTAGTATTGGGCTTTGATAGAAGGCAAGACTGTTAGAACTAACTGCATACAGAATCATAGTCTTGGAAGATATGAATACAAAAAAAAATATGGTCAGAATTATGATAATTCTAATGCATATTCTAAACGACGGTGTCAGAGATTAATATCAAGATCTGGAATAAACAAAATCAGACTGCAAGTTTTTATTCAACAAATTAAACTGAGAGTCAGCAACTGACAACTAGATAGGAGGGCAATACTCGAAACAAGACAGAATAAACGAATTAAAGCATTTTTTCTGGTTAGTTTGATCACCAAAAATACAAAAGTACTTTCACCAAAAGCTATTTTTTTTTTTTTGGATGTAATAGACGGAGAGGAAATTGAGGTCACCTGCATATACAACGAGCTAGTTTTTTCGGCCATACCATATATCATTGGTACATAGTATAAAAGTTATTGGGCCGAGAACACTACCTTGCGGAACACTAGATATTATAGGCCTATATTCACTATGGTGTCCATCAACAGCTATTGTTTGAAATCTATTATTTAAAAATTCAATAATGATACTAAGAAAAGACACAACTACATCCAACTG
>NC_090752.1:76309282-76316782 GCF_036898095.1 Palaemon carinicauda
ATATGCTAGGTGTTCTACCAGAAACACTGGAAATATGTTGAGTGTTCTACCAGAAACAATGGAAATATGTTAGGTGTTCTACCAGAAACACTGAAAATATGTTAGGTGTTCTACCAGAAACACTGGAAATATGTTGAGTGTTCTACCAGAAAAAATGGAAATATGTTAGGTGTTCTACCGGAAACACTGGAAATATGTTAGGTGTTCTACCAGAAACACTGGAAATATGTTGAGTGTTCTACCAGAAACAATGGAAATATGTTAGGTGTTCTACCAGAAACACTGGAAATATTTTAGGTGTTCTACCAGAAACACTGGAAATATGTTGAGTGTTCTACCAGAAAAAAATGGAAATATGTTAGGTGTTCTACCAGAAACACTGGAAATATTTTAGGTATTCTACCAGAAGCACTGGAAATATGTTGAGTGTTCTACCAGAAACAACGGAAATATGTTTAGTGTCCTACCAGAAACACTGGAAATATGTTAGGTGTTCTACCAGAAACACTGGAAATATGTTGAGTGTTCTATCAGAAACAAGGGAAATATGTTAGGTGTTCTACCAAGAACACTGGAAATATAATAGGTGTTCTACCAGAAACAATGAAAATATGTTAGGTGTTCTACCAGAAACACTGGAAATATGTTAGGTGTTCTACCAGAAACACTGGAAACATGTTGAGTGTTCTACCAGAAACACTGGAAATATGTTATATGTTCTACCAGAAACACTGAAAATATGTTAGGTGTTCTACCAGAAACACTGGAAATATGTTAGGTGTTCTACCAAGAACACTGGAAATATAATAGGTGTTCTACCAAAAACAATGAAAATATGTTAGGTGTTCTACCAGAAACACTGGAAATATGCTAGACGTTCTACCAGAAACACTGGAAACATGTTGAGTGTTCTACCAGAAACAATGGAAATATGTTATGTGTTCTACCAGAAACAAGGGAAATATGCTAGATGTTCTACCAGAAACACTGGAAACATGTTTAGTGTTCTACCAGAAACACTGGAAATATGTTAGATGTTCTACCAGAAACACTGGAAATATGGTAGGTGTTCTACCAGAAACACTGAAAATATGCTAGACGTTCTACCAGAAACACTGGAAACATGTTGAGTGTTCTACCAGAACAATGGAAATATGTTAGATGTTCTACCAGAAACACTGGAAATATGTTAGGTGTTCTACCGGAAACACTGGAAATATTTTAGGTGTTCTACCAGAAACACTGGAAATATGTTGAGTGTTCTACCAGAAAAAAAATGGAATCATGTTAGGTGTTCTACCAGAAACACTAGAAATATGTTGAGTGTCCTATCAGAAACACTGGAAATATGTTAGGTGTTCTACCAGAAACACTGGAAATATGTTAGGTATTCTACCAAAAGCACTGGAAATATGTTGAGTGTTCTACCAGAAACAATGGAAATATGTTAGGTGTTCTACCAGAAACACTGGAAATATTTTAGGTGTTCTACCAGAAACACTGGAAACATGTTGAGTGTTCTACCAGAAACAATGGAAATATGTTAGGTGTTCTACCAAGAACACTGGAAATATATTAGGTGTTCTACCAGAAACACTGGAAATATATTAAGTGTTCTACCAGAAACACTGGAAATATGTTAGATGTTCTACCAGACACACTGGAAATATGTTGAGTGTTTCACCAGAAACAATGGAAATATTTTAGGTGTTCTACCAAGAACAATGGAAATATATTAAGTGTTCTACCAGAAACACTGGAAATATGTTAGATGTTCTACCAGACACACTGGAAATATGTTAGGTGTTCTATCAGAAACACTGGAAATATGTTAGATGTTCTACCAGAAACACTGGAAATATGTTAGGTGTTCTACCAGAAACACTGGAAATATGTTAGGTGTTCTACCAGACACACTGGAAATATGTTAGGTGTTCTACCAGAAACACTGGAAATATGTTAGATGTTCTACCAGACACACTGGAAATATGTTAGGTGTTCTACCAACACTGGAAATATGTTAGGTGTTCTACCAGAAACACTGGAAATATGTTAGATGTTCTACCAGAAACACTGGAAATATGTTAGGTGTTCTACCAGAAACACTGGAAATATGTTAGGTGTTCTACCAGAAACACTGGAAATATGTTGAGTGTTCTACCAGAAACAATGGAAATATGTTAGGTGTTCTACCAAGAACACTGGAAATATATTAGGTGTTCTACCAGAAACACTGAAAATATGTTAGGTGTTCTACCAGAAACACTGGAAATATGTTGAGTGTTCTACCAGAAACAATGGAAATATGTTAGGTGTTCTACCAAGAACACTGGAAATATATTAGGTGTTCTACCAGAAACACTGAAAATATGTTAGGTGTTCTACCAGAAACACTGAAAATATGTTAGGTGTTCTACCAGAAACACTGGAAATATGCTAGGTGTTTTACCAGAAACACTAGAAACATGTTGAGTGTTCTACCAGAAACAATGGAAATATGTTAGGTGTTCTACCAGAAACACTGGAAATATGTTAGATGTTCTACCAGAAACACTGGAAATATGTTAGGTGTTCTACCAGAAACACTGGAAATATGTTGAGTGTTCTACCAGAAACACTGGAAATATGTTAGGTGTTCTACCAGAAACACTGGAAATATATTAGGTTTTCTACCAGAAACACTGGAAATATAATAGGTGTTCTACCAAAAACACTGGAAATATGCTAGGTGTTCTACCAAAAACACTGGAAACATGTTGAGTGTTCTACCAGAAACAATGGAAATATGTTAGGTGTTTTATCAGAAACACTAGAAACATGTTGAGTGTTCTACCAGAAACACTGGAAATATGTTGAGTGTTCTATCAGAAACAATGGAAATATGTTAGATGTTCTACCAGAAACACTGGAAATATAATAGGTGTTCTACCAGAAACACTGAAAATATGTTAGGTGTTCTACCAAAAACACTGGAAATATGCTAGGTGTTCTACCAGAAACACTGGAAACATGTTGAGTGTTCTACCAGAAACAATGGAAATATGTTAGGTGTTTTATCAGAAACACTGGAAATATGTTAGGTGTTCTACCAGAAATACTGGAAATATGTTAGGTGTTCTACCAGAAACACTGGAAATAGTTTGAGTGTTCTACTAAAGCGTCTAAATGAATTGCTTAACAATTGGAGTGTTTTAAACTAGAAATCTATCAAAGACTTTCCGAGAAGACTACATATTTATCAATTAGTTCCTCCTAAAAGACTGAACATCTTGTGAACGATTTTTTTTTTGTACATTAAAATTCAATGCCTCGAAGTGGCATCCTTAAAAAGGATTAACATTTGTCCGATATCTCTTCTTGGGCATAAAAAATTAAAGCCGACAATTGGAAACGTCCCTGACGATCTTCCTGACTGGGGTTCGAGTCACACTCAAACTCTATAGTTTCTTGTAGTGTCTACGACCTCAAAATCCTTGTGAGCTAAGGATGAGGAGTTTGGGGGTACCTATAGGTTTACCTGCTGAATTATCAGCAGCCATTGCCCCGGCCCTCCCTGATCCTAGTTTGGGAGTAGAGGAAGCTTGAGTGCTGATTATATGTACATATTCTTTTAAAAACTTGCATTAAAAAAACGGTAAATGCCTGGCAACATTTATTCCAGGATTTTTACAGTTTTAAAAACGGATATATTGACGCAAAGGAGTGTTATTACGGGCACCAACCCCTAAAATATAGGAGCAAAATATGGTAAAATTAAGGTTTCCTATATTCTACAGAAATACCGCTGAGAACAGTATATTTTTAGGGAAAATTTCCAATAATTTTTTTTTTTCTTTTTTTTTTTTTTTTTTTTTTTTTTTTTACAGCAACTTCACTGACATTCAGGAGCGGCCTTCAAGTGGTATCCTTAAAAGTCCGAACATTTGTAGAATTCTTACTCTCGACAATACCTGAAATGTGGAATTAGTAGGAGACCGGACACAAATATCTATAGGATGCTAAAACTCGAAAAAGCGTGGATGCGGACGGCATACTTATTTTGCAGAATAAGTATGAAGAGGATGATTCTTTATCTCAGTTGCCGAAGAGGAAGCTAGTGTTAGAAAATATATTTCTTGTATAGGGATGTTCATATCTGATACATCACTAGAGTACATAATCCTTAACATAACTTTTCTCTCTCATCTTGATCCTTCTCCGTATAACTCTTGACACTTAATTAGTTTATGTAAAACTGAAAACAAATTGATACAATGAGCAATTCTGTTAGATATCAAAGTAAACATACCTCTACTTCTTCAACTTTGCAATGAGATCTCATGCCAAATATGAAATGTACACATTCAAGTTCAAATGTTAGGTGTGGATACACTCTAAGTCTAAGCAGTATGGAGTCTGAATTCATCTTTGGGCCAAGTCTTTACACTTCATGTTATGCTCGTAATGTGGATGTGGATATATCTTTCATCACAAATGTGGATAAAGATAAAAATTAATATGCGGATGTTTCGTAGATACGGATTTGGAAATCTGTTACATCATTAGACCGTTGAAAAGCTTCTTCACGGGTTTTATTATTGCAATGCCTTCGCAGGTGTAATTCTTAATGGACTCAACTTTTGTCAACTGCTTTTCCTTAGCGTAATATGATAAAAGTGGTGGCCTATTTGGTAACATTCCTGGCTGGTGATCATCGGAATCGGATTCGAGTTTCTTTAGTGTCTGCAACCTAACCATTTTTGAGGGAGCCTTTAGTCTACCTCCTGAGTCATCAGCAGCCATTGCCTAGCCTTCCGTGGTCCTAGCTTGGATAGAGAGGGGGTCTGGGCGTTGATCATTTGTACATATGGTCAGTCTTTAGGGCAATGTTCCTATCCCTTGCCTCTGTCAGTCATAAGTGGCCATTAAACCTTAAACCTTTAAACATGATATTGATAAAAATGTGAACAGTATCAAACGTTTTTTTCGTACGTTTCTTCCATGGCAACGTTTTTCTTTTACTCTTTTAAGGTTCTTTTAGATTGGATTCGAGTTACGACGATTTTTATGAGCGATCATTCTCCATGGCTAGGGGCATATAGTTTGACTTGAGAAAAAATGACTCCCTATCATCGAATGCTGTTACGCCACAGGCCAGAATGAGAGAAGCGTCTTATCGCAGAGGTGTTCTATATGGCCTCTCTTCTTCTTCTTCTTCTTCTTCTTCTTCTTCTTCTTCTGCTCTTATCAGGAAATGCATTAAATGTCTTTCGATTTCTCTGCAGTTTTATCAGGATGTTCTTTATGATCTCCTTTCTTTTCTTTATCTCTAATGAGTGTTATCGGGTTGTTTTATAAAAACTTCCCTCTCTTGGCAGACTAACCAAATCTCTTTATATTTGATCATCCCGTATATTTCTCTCTGATTAATCTTGTCTCTCTTTTTCTGACGAGTATTATCAATTTATTCCATACGGTTCTTTTTTTTCTCTCTCTTTCTCTCCACCTCTTCAGATTCTTATCAAGATTTACGTTGCATAGTCTGTTTCTCTCTCTCTCTCTCTCTCTCTCTCTCTCTCTCTCTCTCTCTCTCTCTCTCTCTCTCTCTCTCTCTCTCTCCATCTCTCTCTCTCTCTCTCTCTCTCTCTCTCTCTCTCTCTCAAATTTCAGTTTGTGCTCTATATAGCCTTCCTCTCATGTGTAAGAGGTCTAACATGGCGTAACATAGTAGCGTGGACATTGGCGAAATTTGAAGGAAGAATATAGTCAAATGATGAAGAGAATTTTTCCTATTGACATAGACGCAGAAATAAATATAGAGGTAACATTTTCAATCTAAGGTATTTTTTTTCAAATGTTGTTAGTTATCACCCATGAACATTAATCTTTCTATTTTGTTGTGAAAAATGTATGTGTGCAATTTGAAAATATTCTTATATATACTGACCCGTTTCTTTCTTATAGGTGTTTCATGGTTAATAATTTTCTTTTTTTCTCTGTTCACTCACTTTGTATTCATTTGAGATCATTATTGACTTTAAGCTTGAATAGTGAGTTAATGATTTTTTCGGTTATTTTCACAAGAATTCGACCCATTTTGAAGAACAATAATAATCTCCCCTATATGATACACGGCAAGTACCCGGCTACATTTATATATATATATATATATATATATATATATATATATATATATATATATATATATATATATATCAAATAAGCCATATATTTTAATACATTAATGTCTGGATTCTCTTACTGATTCGGGATCAGTCTCTCGAGGCGAAACCACTCAAAGACAATAGCATCTGACCGGCCGGGAATCGAACCCTGGTCCAAGATGCTTGTATTCACTGTCATACAAGCAGGGTTCGATTCTCGGCCGGCCAGATGCTATTGTCATTGAGTGGTTCCGCCTGGAAACTCTGATCCCGAAGTCAGTAAGAGAATGCAGATATTAATGTATTAAAATATATGGCTTATTTGAAATACACATACACACACACACACACACACACACATATATATATATATATATATATATATATATATATATATATATATATATATATGTATGTATATATGTATATATATACATATATATAATACATATACATATATATATATATATATATATATATATACATATATATATATATATATGTTTTATATAGGTACTCTAGGTAGACATACAGGCTTCCCCAAACTCCTACATCTTTAGCTCACAAGGATGGAGGTTGCAGACACTATAAGAAATTATCGAGCATGAGCAGGACTCGACCTCCAGTCCGGCAAATCACCAGACAGGGACGTTTCCAATAGGCCATCATAAAGATGCCAACTAAATATTAAGCAAGGAGTTCAATAATCTATTTATAATTTTCTATTTACGCTACGATGATATTAACCGAAAACTTTCATTTGTATGGTGCATCAACGAGACGTTATTTGTATCTTTTGCATTGATATGCGAGATATTAAAATATTTGTCTGCATGTTTACATCACCAAGGAGTAAAAAATAATGTTTTTCTGCCTCAATCAACAAGACAAGTTAATTCATTTATATTTGTTGACTTCCATCCATGAAACGTTAACAGAGATCTATGTCAATCCTCTAAGGACAGCAAAACATTGGATAAATTTCATATTACTATGCCTACACAAACGAGACGTTAACTGACGTCTATAATACTCTGTCTACGTCAGCAAAATGTTCCATCAAACTGGTCTGTCGAAAACAAAACAATTAAAATCTCGGTGGTCTTAAACCTGTTAGTCTAAATAGCAAGGGAGAGTCCCCGTCGGCCTTCGAGATCGCAGGAAATCCTCACTAATTACTAACGTCATGGAACAAACAGCTTGTTATGCTTCACTCTTCCAGTTTTTTTCTCAGCCATTTTTCCCCTCTGTTCACTTATATCAATTATACAAGCTAACAGGCTCCCGGTTCATCATTCACCTGACTTAAACGAGGAAACATTTATTTTGTTTCGGTATCCTTTGATTTTTTTCCTGA
>NC_090752.1:76321782-76356782 GCF_036898095.1 Palaemon carinicauda
TATATATATATATATATATATATATATATATATATATACACATATACATATATATTAACATATATGTTCCCACATGGCCTGCAAGTGTGGAGAATATTTTGTGTGAAAACTTTTATTAGTCTTCCGTAATATTCCTAATATCAACTAAAAAAAATAGGAACTTCCATTTTCTAAGTGAAGGACACTCCAAAATCAAACCATTGTTCTCTAGTCTTGAGTAGTGAGATAGCATATGCATCATGGTCTTCCACTGTCTTTAGTTAGAATTTTCTTGCAAAGTACGCTCGGGCACACTATTCTATTTTATTTCTCCTCCTCTTTTGTTTTTTAAGTTTTGACAGTCTACATGTGAAAGATTTATTCTAATGTTGTTACTGTTTTTAAAATACTTTATTTTGATTATTCATTACTTCGCATGTAGTTCATTTTCTTGTTTCCTTACCTCACTGGGCTATTTTCCCTTGTTGAAGCCCTTGGGCTTATAGCGTTTACGCTTTTCCAACTAAGGTTGTAGCTTAACTAATAATAATAATAATAATAATAATAATAATAATAATAACTATGCTGAAAATTACCAAATGATAACAAAAGAACCTGTCTAAACATTGTTTTGCTCGACGATATATAATATTCATGGATTCATAACTACACTATCAGCATGTTCCTGCTATTGGCCATTTATTGGTAATACCCCATCCATTTTCTTCTCGAGCGCTTTCATACCCAAAACTCTGCCATTCCCATCTAATCTTTATTGACAATCTTCTTCGCTCCTCCTCCATCGTCCCCATTCTCTTCTTTATTACTTCTCTTCTATTGATGTTATCCCTCACGGTCAGAAATAGCAATCTGCTATCACTTCGATTCCATCATATGCTAACACAAGGTGTTCTGTGGAATTACTTCTAAAGTGCGTTTGTCGGTTACTTTCTTTTTCTCAGTTCCTATCATTCACCGATTATTTCTCCCTTCATTCTTTTCACCGATTACTTTACTCTTAATTATCTTAGTTTCTTACTTCTTACTATTAGTTTTCTAGGTTTATTTGTATCTCAATCCTTTTCACGTTTTTTGGTTAGTTGTATTTAAGCAGTCTATCTATGTCCCCATAAATCTACCTTCGAAGATTTTCACGAAGAAGGCTATCAATGATTACTTTTCTAAATTCATTAACAGGTTTCGCCGCATAAGAGTTTCTCCTCGAAAACAATTATGGAAGATATTAATATTCCTCACTGAATTTATGATGCAAACCATCAAATGAAATATTTAATTGGAAACTAAAGGATAAGACATACTGACTGACAACCATTGGTATATCTGGAACCTCAATGTGCGCACAACAATCCTTCCATTACGTTAGATTTGATCAAAAGCAAAGCCTATAAATTCTGGAAATGACATACTACATACTGGCCGGCTGCGTACTGCGTGCTTTCATAGTTAATGATTCTATTCCTCTGACAAAACTTTCTTGTCTGCTTACAATATCTAATCTTAAGAACACTTCAATTTATGATCGAATTTTATTAACAGATGGATAAATAAATAAATAAATGTCAACAAATTTAAATATATAACTATTTATATACATATACACATCGTCAACAACAACAACAAATGTAGCCTTTATCTAGTATATTGCAGGACAAAGGTCCAGACACGTCCCTATTCATGTCTGGGGTTTGGCCAGTTTTCATCACCACGCTGGCCAACTTTGGATTGTTAATGGTGGGATTTTTTCTGATAGCTCAAAGCTAATCAACCGAGTAAGGGTGGCCCTGACAAGTACAGCTTTGCTGATCCCGGCAATACTCAAAACCCTTTCACCACGTTATGGTATCTCCACTAAGAAAGGGTTGTTATGCCAACAGCATCTGGTGTTCCCTGGCGGTCACCCATATATCCTTCTTCTTCCTTCGACCTTATTAATGGCGCTATATTGCAGCTGAGTCAACGTTTTCCAACTATTTCCATTACTTTCATCTTCTTCTCCCTGTCCCACCCCACCCATATCCCTCCATCTGACCCGCTGATGACCCACGCTTCTCCTCCTCTTCAGTGTCATATTCTTAAGATCTCTTGCTTTGTTCCACCACCTCTCTTCTTATTACATTGCCATAGTATATCAGACGAGCTTCCCTAACCTTATTATTTACAAAATATATGAACCATATATTCTTCTTATATCTTGACTCTCCCTCCTTTCTAGTAGTGATATTCCAGCAATCCACCTCAATATCCTCATCTTGGTTATTTCTAAGTGCCCAAGTTTCTGCCCCTTATAATAATATGGGCCTCATAACCATCTTACAAATCTTGATTTTGAGCCTTAATGCCATTTTCCTGTCTAAAACAGCTCCAGCTACTTCTCTTCATTTTCACCATGCCTCCTTCACTCTCTTTCCCACTGTCTCTCAGTAACTCCTTCCCTTGTTATTATTGATCCTAAGTAGTTGAACTCATTGAATGTTTACTTTTTCCTGTCCTTCTCTACTAGTCATCATTAGCTCTGTCTTTCCAATGTTCGCCTTCAATCCTTCCCTTTCTAAGGACTCATTCTACAAGCCTTGCATGCAGTTCTTCCTCTGTGTTTGCTATAATGACTCAATCATCCAAGAACATCAGTCTCCATGTACACACACACACACACACACACACACACACACACATATATATATATATATATATATATATATATATATATATATATGTGTGTGTGTGTGTGTGTGTGTGTGATTTCATAATCAAAACTATTGATAAATATATAAATAAACAGGTCAATGAATATAGAACTATATACAACTGAATATATATAGATATACATACAGTATATATATATATATATATATATATATATATATATATATATATATATATATATACATATATATATATATATATATATATCGATTTCAACATTGGGAATATACATTCTCTTATGCTATTGACAACTGATCACGTGTGTATATATATATATATATATATATATATATATATATATATATATATATATATACAAATATAAATATATATATATATATATATATATATATATATATATATATATAAATACCACAGTGTTTCATCTAGTACTATGAAAATTCTAAAATATTCTTTTTCCATTCTATAAAGTAAATAATGACAAGGAAATTATTCCAAGTAAGATGATTAAATACTCAAAGTTATTAAAACTCGGGACGTCGAATATCTTAAAACGCTAGAGTTCAGTACAATTAATTCAAAGTGCCATTCCAGTACAGTCTTGTCAGGTGGTTATTTAATCGAATAATCAATGGTGTTCCAGTGGACTTATCTAGTGACGATAATAAGCACCATGTACAGTTGGACACAGGAATTTCTGATACACCTCGCTCTGAGGAAGTGCACTCAGCCACACCCTTACTACGTGGCGAGTTCCTGTGTTTAGTCCCTCCCACCTCCTCTGCAATTTCTTCTTACATTATCTGTTCGGTTACTTGCCGCTATGTTAGGTTGTGACAGGGCGGTCTTCTTCGGAGTAAAGTGTACCAACTGTAGCTACATACCAAATCTCAAATTCCAGGCTGATTCCTCCTCTCGTGAATAAAATAAATAAAGGGTGATGATTCAGTAGAAAACAAAAATCTATGAATTGCGTTGAAATCGAAGGAAGAGTTGAGTTCATTGACATGGCCCTGCCTTAAAGGATGCTCTACATTGCATTTCAAGCCAGAAGAAAAATAGCGGCATTAGTCAAAGACTCAGCAGTTGAGCAATACACGAGCTTGAAGTAAGTGCTTCTTCAAGAATAAATAGTTATTCTGAATGGAAATGTAACTGCCATACATTGAGCTCTTTTTGTTTCAATTTCCTTATAGTTTGGATACGATTTGCCCTGCAGGTCGAGAGAGAGAGAGAGAGAGAGAGAGAGAGAGAGAGAGAGAGAGAGAGAGAGAGAGAGAGAGAGAGAGAGAGCGTTCTCTTTAAAAGAAAGTTTCACAATAAGATTGAAAAGTTTGCAAGCTTGATAGTCTTCAGCGTCAGAGACTTGGAGATTCAACGGGGTATGGAGGAAGGATGGGGTACAAGGGTTTGGTAAGGGGGGGGAGAGGAGAGAGGGGGGGGGGGAGTCCTTATCGACTCGCAACATGAAAAAATGTATGAAAGCGCTGTTCGCAGGAGAGACATTTATTACAAATAAGGAGAGAAGTTTTTCGCTTAATAGAACGCCTCCAAATTCCACCTGACCTGAGTAATGGCATTCGCAAGGCCGTCTCTTACGACGGGGCTTCATAATAATAATATGCACGTTGATAATAAAGTCTTTTTTTCTATAATATTTCCCTACCCAAATTGTTATGGCAATTTGATTACCCTTCTCTTTCACCAGCTCATCTGGGATTATTTCTTTTTAAAATGGGTGTTGGGCCATTTCGTGAATGTTCTAACTGGAGGGATTTTGGGTATGATGATGAGCTAAGACTATAGTTAAGGAAATAAGCGTAATGAAGGAGAAAATAATGAAGATGGGGGATAGGGGGATGAGCCAAGGATAGGAACGGACACTGGTGTTAACTTTGCCAATAAAATGGCAGAAAAAAGGGGAGGATATTCCTTGTACTCCCCGAAATCTTAGAAGAAATTGCAAGAAAGTCTCTAAACGAGCAACAGATTTGTGTAAAATTGCTATTTAACATCACAATTCTCTATGTCGTTGAATTTCATTAGACTATTTCCAACTCAGTGCGATTCTACTTTTCTGTTTCAGATAAAAACTAACTTCGGAATATACAGATCTTTTTCTTTCGGACTAATATAACTTCTACAAAAATAAAAAGAAAGAAAAAAGAAAAACACCTATTTCAAACAAAAAGGTTTTTCAATTTAGGGTTTTTATTACCTGTTGACATGTTTATCTTGTCAAAAAATAATCATTTTTTCCGTTCAGCTTTTTATTTTCATGAGCACGTTCTAAGAAGACAATTTGGTTTGAAAAATAATAGTTTTTTAATAAACTCACCTGCTTATTTGAATACTGTTTTCCGGGAATACTACTGTTTAGGATAACTTTCGAAATAAACAATTTAATTACATTTTACCATTTTTTTTTTCAGATAACTCTGTTCTGAATATAAATTGAAACACTTTTCCCAAGGGCATCTATGATATCACCTGTATATCTAGAGGCATAAAATCAGTAGAAAAAGGATAAAAAATGAATTATCTTCTGATGAACATTGAGCTAATTCATCATTGTTCATAAATGGGAAAAATCTAAACGGAAAATTTCTCGTCAAAATGTAGAAAAGAATGAATCTAAAAATATTATAACATTGATCTAATTGACCTAAATTTCATCAGAAATAAAAGCTATAAAAATGTTGACAATAGATTAAATTCTGACGTCTAGTCAAGTTAATTGTTCATTGTTCACGTCAGGTAAAATAATGACATTCTCTGGATGGAAACTATGCATCTCTCTTACTTTCATCCCAAGCTAATTATATCCATTTCACGCTCGTCTCCTGTAATTACCGGAGACAAACTCGGGGAGGAATACACCACCTCTAATTACTGTCAGAAGAGAAGGACAGTAATCTGCGCCAAGGGACATCTTCGAACCAATCGCTAAGATTTGCCCCGTAAGACAATCAGCGTTCATCAGGTAAGACCTGAGTCTAATGACCATCCAGCCCCGAGCTTGTCCCAGTTATTCCATTACAGTCAGGACCAAAACAGAAGTGTTTTATAAATGTTCCCTTTATTCTGCAGCATCCCTTCCCCCCACGTCTCCTTCACCCAAAAGCCCTCCCACCTCTCCATCGCTTGCTGATACTGAGCGATTTAACTGAGGAAATCGGAATGCTCGAACGCCAATCTTGTCATAGGAACGATATCCCGGCTTCTTTAAGAGGGTTTGATTCTCCAACACCAGCGAGTTTGTTGTTGGGGCTTTGTCTAGTCGAGGGGAAGAAATTGGCTGGCTTAAAATGGTTGGCAGAGTGTTTTACTTCAAAACCACTTGGCTGAATCCATGTTTTCTTTATCTAACTATTGTAAAATAAAATCCAGAAGTAAGCAATAGCATTCGAAGATAGAGTTTTACTATTTAATTTAAGTTATCAATATGCAAATATATTGGATGGTTCAATATTCAGGCAAACATACTGAATTCGGCCATCGTCTTTTTAAATGAATTCTTTTTCTTTCAATTTCCCGGATATTACATGAATTTGTATTTTTTCTTTTCAAATAATTTTAGTATGAGAAGACTAAGATGAATTTAGAACTATCAGTTATATGCCAAAATTTAAAAAAACACATCTAGGTAATGCTGTGATTTACATTTTAAACAGTTATTTGCGAATTAGTCAGCTCAAATCTCTCTTTATGATATTGTTTACGACAATTGTATCAGCAATATTTGTGTATCTATGGATGAAAGCCAAGGGGAAATTACAGTATTCAAACGCCTCTCTAGATAACGTATAAAGATTAGAATAAAATGTTTGCAAATTTTGAGTTGAGATCTAGATTGATTTTAGAACTGAAAAAACTATTATCCATTTATTATTATTATTATTATTATTATTATTATTATTATTATTATTATTATTATTATTATTATTACTTGCCAAACTACAACCCCAGTTGGCAGAGCTGGATACTCTAAGATCAAGGGCTCCAACAGGGAAAATTAGCCCAGTGAGGAAAGGAAATAAAGAAATAAATAAACTGTATGAAAAGAAATGAAAAAAAATAAATAAAACCTTTCAAGAACAGTAACAACATTAAAACAGATCTTTCATATATGAACTATAAAGAAAGATTAATGTCAGTCTGTTCAAAATAAAATCACTTGCTGCAAGTTTGAACTTTTGAAGTTCTAACGATTCATCTACTTGAATGGGGAGACCATTCCACAAATTGGTCACAGTTGGAATAAAACTTCTAGAATATTGTGTAGTATTGAGCCTCATGATGGAGAAGACCTGACTATTAGAATTAACAGCAAGGAACTGTCAAGGAAGATCTGAATGTAAAGGATGATCAAAATTATGAAAAATCTTATGCAATATGCATAACGAACTAATTGAATAGACCGTAAGTTCCTATCCAACAAATTAAGGTGCAAATTAGCAGCTGAAGACCAGACAGATCAATACTCGAAACAAGGTAGAATGAAAGAATTAAAACACTTTTTCAGAATAAACTGATCACCAAAATTCTTAAAAGACTTTCTCAATAAGCAAATTTTTGGGGCAATTGAAGAAGACACAGACCTAATGTGTTTCTCAAAAATAAATTTGCTGATAAAGCTCACACCTAAAATCTTAAAAGAGTTATATAGAGTTTGAGAAACAGTATCAATGATGAGATCCGGATATTGATGAGCAACTGTCCTCAACTTACTAAAGATCATACTTTGAGTGTTATTTGGATCCAGCTTCATGCCCCATAATTTGCACAATGCACTAATTTTAGCTAGATCTCTATTAAGAGCTTCAGCAATCCTTGATCTATACTCAAGAGATGAAATTGATGCAAAGAGTGTAGCATCATCTGTATATGCACAACAAGCTTGTTTTCTAGGCCAAACAACATGTCACGTGTATATAGTGTGGAAAGTAATGAATCAAACATCTGCTATAAATTAATATCGAAGCAGTCATAGCTACCATTATAATCATAAAAGAGGATGTGTATTATCAATGGTTACTACAACACAACAAACGACACAGGGCTAATGGTTTTACATATAACACTGTCAAAAAGAAACGGAAACTAGACCAATATGGGAACATTCTCCTACACCCTGAAAGTGTTGACCTATGGGAACGAGCAAAATGACCTTGGTCCCCATGCAATACCTCTACATTAATTTATTAATGGTAGAAAAAGTAGGGAATATGACAAATATCCGCTGGGTATAGAGTTTGGTTGGATGTTTTTCATCTAAAAGTATGTTTCAAAAAGAGGAGGTTATTTAAAAACAGACACACAAATATAGTAAATATATATTATACATACACACACATATATACATATATATACATATATAAATATATATATATATATATACATATAAATACACTGTATATATATACACATAAATATATATATACACACACACACACATATATATATATATATATATATATATATATACATATATATATATATATCCTTATTACTTGCCAAGTTACAACCCTAGTTTATAAAGCCGGATGCTATAAACCTGAGGGCTCCAACAGGGAAAATAGCCCAGTGAGGAGAGGAAATAAGAAAATAAAATACACAGGCTATAACAAGTAACGAATAACAATATAAGATATCTTAGGGACAGTAACAATATTAAAATAGTTCTTCCATATATATCATCAGCCAAAAATATTCACTGCAGGACAAAGGCCTCTGACACGCCTTCCACTCACGTCTGTTATGGTATTTCTATGCCAGTCTATACCCGCAAATTTTCTTAGTTCGTCAATCCATCGTCATCTCTTCATTCCCTTAATTTGTTTGCAATCTTTAGGGACCCCTGGACCCATTCTCTTATTCTTAATGTCATCTTTATATGTGTCATGGCTATTATATGTCCTCACAACGTCCATTCTTTCTTACATGTTAGAATATACTCTCCTTTAGTTGGCTCTTGTATCCATGTTGCTCTTTTTCTGTCCCTTAGTGTTATTGCCAACATTATGTTCTAAGGCTTTAGTATGGCTCCAAGTATCTGATGCATTATTTAATACTGGTATGACTATCTAATTAATTTTTTCCTTCTCAGAGAAAGTGGCATTTTAATTTCCATAAATCTCATTTTGTTTACCAAAAGCCTTCTGCCCCATGTCTATCCCTTTATTAATTTTGGTCTCATGTCCTAGGGCAACACTTACTGCTAGTTCTAAGAAAGTATATTCATTAATAATCTCTAGAGGTTAGTCCATAACCGTTATTTGTTTCTATATATATATATATATATATATATATATATATATATATATATATATATATATATATATACATATATAAATATGTATGTATTTATATGTGTATATATACATATATATATATATATATATATATATATATATATATGTATATATATATATATATATATATATATATATATATATATTATGATAAAAAATAAAACCACAAATACCTTATGATATCAAAACTTTTGATAGAGCAAGCAATCGGAAATTTGATGAAGAATTGAAGCAAAAGTGCAAGTTGACTTAGACTATTCGGCTAAATGGTTTAAACGTCACACATGCGGAGCAAAATCCTACAAACCAGCTAAATATTTACACACACACACACACATGTATATATATATATATATATATATATATATATATATATATATATATATATATATATATATATATATATAATCAGCAGCAGTTTAGGCCCCTCTCCAACGAAGCTAGGACTAGGAAGCGCTAGGTAAAGTTAGGTCTATATGTTCCATAACTCAAGAGAACGATGTGGTTGCAGACACTGCCAGAAACTATTGAGTTTAATGGGAGGGGGCGGGTTGTTGAATTCCCTACCCATACCTAACAGGAAATTAATTCCAATTTTGTAATTATAATCGAAATCAACCAATCTCCATCGGAATAGCTACTTGATAAGTTTGCAACACTTAGCTGTTTATATCAATTTTATCACCAATACTTCGTGATTTTCATACAGTGAAATATCAGGCAACAAATACCTTTTAATATCAAAATCTATTTTAAGTCATAGCCACCAAGTTGAAATACAGATGGCAGTTAACTTAAACTATTCGGCTTCCGTCTGTTATCCCAAGGAAAAGTTTATTCGATATTCAAAGCTATTTGAGTGTAACTAAAACCCGCTGGTTTGGCATTTTGTGGGAGAGTTTGGTTCCCAAGTGTAACTCTCGGGGTACCCCATCTCACCCGGGTATAGCTACTCCCTCTGCCCCTTAGGCGTGAAAGAAAAGAAATATATGTATATATAATTATAGCTTTAGTCAGACTCTTGCTCTTTATTATATAGGGGAGATACCAGTCAGAATAACATATGCACTATATTGCTATATACGCTGGCATCACGAATTCTGTTTGGTTAACGATGTTGACATGTCAGTTCCAAGTCGTTTAGTGAGGAAACCGAGCTATTTTCTTTTTATAACCCCTTCCCCCTTCCTCAACATATCTTGCTAATTATTGCTTTCCCAGAATTTAAATAACCACCTAATTACTGTGCAAGAGGATGAGAACTTCAGGATTGCATTATTTTGGAGTAAATTGAGAGCGTGGCGTTGTAAACAATTACCCTTTTTTTTGAAGATCATGTTATAAACAGTGACAACTACTTTATTCCGAAGCTTGAACAATCAAACTTGAAAGATGATACAGTGTTCTAACAAGATGGAGCTTCTTGTCAGTTTGCTCTGTCTTAGACACTTCTAAATCAGGAATTTATTAACAGATGGATCAGAAGGGATGGACCATTTTACTGGCTTCCACGCTCACCAGATTTGACTTCATTAATTTTTTTTTAGGGGGACATGTGAAAACAATTGTGTATGCAACCAAACTTAGTTCATTAGAAGATTTGAAAACTAAAATAACTAATGTGATTTCAGGCATTACTGTATACCAGTTGGCAAATGTTTTCCGTGAACTGGAAAATCGTATTACCCTTTGTATTGTTAATGAGTGAAGGCATGTGGAAACCTAAATAAAATTCCAATAAAACCTTAATAAATATGGATTTACTTATTTTTTGATGCTTTTTACAGATAAATTTCTATCGCAAATACAAATAAAGTTATACATTTTTCAAAGTCCACATGGACTTTACGGATACCTTCTGTGTGTATTTATATGTATGTATGTATATATATATATATATATATATATATATATATATATATATATATATATATATACATATATACAGTATATATATATATATATATATATATATATATATATATATATATATATATATATACATAACCTTAAAATTCTTATGCTTTCCTCTCAAAGTGACCGAAATTTTAAGGTTATTCAGGTATATGCACCAGATAGCTCATATGAAGATGAAGACGTAGAAAACATCTATTCACAGTTTGAGAAGGAAATAGAGGCAACAAAGACAGGCGATGTAGTCATGGTGATGGGCGATTTCAACAGTAACATCGGAAATGACAGGAGAAGCTACGAGGATGTGATAGGAGAGTTCAGTTTGGGTGAGAGAAATGAGAGAGGACAAAAGATGGAGGAATTTTGCCACGGTAAGCTACTGTGTAAAACAAATACTTACTTTTATCATAGAGAACAGCACAGATAGACATGGACACACCCAGATGGAATTCAAAAGAACTGCATTGATTATATCCTTATAAAAAGAGATGGAAAACATCAGTGGTGGGAACAAAAGTGATGAGGGGAGCAGAATTGGGAACATCACATGACTATCTTCAAACATCCAAATCAGATTTCGGACAGATAGAGGGAGAAATCAAGAACTAGTGAGGTATAATCTGGATAAACTGAAGAATGGGGAAGTAAAAACAGCTTTTAACGTAAGAATAGGAGGACGTTTTGAACCGCTAATAGGAATCGAAACTACAGAGGAAAATAGGTGGCGGGGACGAGCCAAGAGTATTTTGGGAGGGTGAAGGAGAGCAAAACAACAGTGGGTCACAGCGAAAGTATTAGATGCATGCCAAGAGAGAAGAAAAGCAAAAAAGACAAAGAATGAAAACCCGAAAACAAAGTAATTTTTAGACAAAAGTGCAGAGCAGTGGACAATAGATGCAAAGGAGAAAAAAATAAAATGGATAAAAGACCTGTGTAAAACATGTGAAGAATTTTTCAAAAACAGCCATTCAGGAGAGTTATTCACTATAGTAGACGGATTAACAAGGGGTTGGAAAAATAACTGAATTTCTGTAAGAGATGCAGATGGTAAGGATCAGCAACAGGTGAAGCTGAGAAGATCTGGAAAACCCACTACGAGGAACGAGGAAGTGGGAGACCGGTAACTGGGGAAGATTATCCAGAACTAAGAGGAGAGCTATGGAATATACAGGAAACACCAGATCTCTTTATACAAGATGTGAAAAAAGCTTTGAGAGTTATCTCAAGTGGGAAAGCACCAGGAATAGATGGAGTAACAAAGTATTTGCTTGAAGCTGTTGGTGAAATGGTAGAAAAATGGTTGTGTGACTTATGCAAGGATATAGTAGATGGACAAGAGGCTCCAAATGACTGGATTGAAAACATTATAATTCCAACACACAAGAAAGGGGACACCACCTTATGCAAAAATTATAAGCCTATCAGTCTATAAACCACATGCTTATAAAGTTCTAGCGAAAATCATACAAAGCAGAATAACGAGGCAAGAAGAGGAAATAATTTATGAGGGGCAAGCAGGATTTAGGGCAGATAGAGAAACAATTGATTATATATTCACCTTTTCACAAATCATATAAAAATTCTGGGAGAAGGAAAAATATCTTTATTGTGTATTTATTGATTTCAGACAGGCGTTTGACTCCATATGGAGGGAAGGAATGATAAAATTATGAAAGAATGGGGATTAGAATAAAAAATAATGGAAACCACCTGGAGATTGTATGAAAGGACATCAGCTAAGGTGAAAAAATGACAGTGTTTGAGAGAAGAGTTCAGAACCTCTGGAGGAGTTATGCAGGGTTGCCCAATGTTACCATACCTTTTCAACTTAATATTTGGAATGGGTAATGAGAATGGCACTTGGAAATTATGAGGGTAGAATAGATATAGGAGGGACAAAAATATCTAACATGAGATATGCAGATGACATAGTGCTTGTAGCAGAAACTAAGGAGGGACTTCATAGAAGGTCGAGAATGGTGGTTGAACAGTGCAATAGATATGAATTAGTGGCAAACAGAGTTAGAACCAAAAGTATGAAAATTGAACGCCAGAAAGAGGCCTTAGAAATTCAGCTATCAGAGGAAGAAGTAGAACAAGTCAATGAGTTCAAGTATTTGGGAGTGTTTTTCACAGCATATGGAAAGACGAAAGAGCAATTCAAGACCGAATTTCAAGTAGCCAAAAAGCATTTGGAGGGCTAGGAAGAATCTAAAAAGATAGAAATATATCCATTAAATTAATAATTAGTCTATTAAGCAATAGTGATGCCCACTGTAATATACGGTGCTGAATGCTGGGTACTGAAGAAGAGAAAACGTTATTAACTTTTGAGATGAAATGTCTGAGAAGAATCTCTGGTGTAAGATGGGAGGACAGAATTACGAACGAGTGAGTAAGAAAAATGGCTGATGTTGAGTACACAATTCTGATTAGAGTGGACGATATTCAGACGAGATGGTTTGGGCATGTAGAAAGTATGGAACAGGACAGATGGCCAAGGACAGTGCTGCGTGGACGAGTAGCCGGAAACAGACAGAGAGGACGACGAAGAGATTAATGGGTGAAAACCATAAAAAATTCAAAGGCGAGACATTTCAGCATCTGTCACAGATGGCATTGGATAGGGATCTCTGGAGAGAATGGCAACATCAACCCGGAGAATTCCGGACGGGATTTAGTGAGTGAGTGATACACACGCACACACTCATATATATATATATATATATATATATATATATATATATATATATATATATATATATATATATATACAGTATATATTTATATATATATATATATATATATATATATATACATATATATACACACACACACATATATATATATATATATATATATATATATATATATATATATATACATAATGTATATACATTATATAATATAATATAATGTAATATAATATAAAACACCCCTATCTGTTCGGTACTACCATCCGTTCAACATTCCGAAATGATGAAATAAAACTAGTTTGATTTTGGACACGGTGTTTGAATTTCCCAGAACTCGGTAATTCGTCCAAAAACCTTTTTGATATGATCAGTGCCTGGTCGCTTCACGGCCATTAGTTTCGCTCCGGGCGCGCATCAAAGGCTTGTCTTGATATTTTCATCCATTTTATAGACAGCGACAGGGAGCCATCCCATCTCGAACGTCCAAAGCATCTCTCAATCTCCAGCCATGTATGGCCAAATCTCCCCTGACACATTGCGGGGCTTTGGATTAATGTAATGCGCCTAATAAACTTCAAATGCAAATCGAGGCGCAGTGATGTTTGCCACTCAGGTTCGAAGAGGACAAACACGTCCCTATGAGAGGTCCGGGATTTGGAATGTTTCGGATAATATGTATTACGATGATGCACTGATGACACTTATAATATTATCATCATCTCTCTCTCTCTCTCTCTCTCTCTCTCTCTCTCTCTCTCTCTCTCTCTCTCTTTCGACGACATTTGACTGAAAATCATGATCCAACTTTTTTGTTTACATCAACAGAAGAGTGCGAGTCCTCTAGAGAGAGTGCAACGGGGATCAAACGTTGGTTCCCTGGCTGCGAGCTAAGGAAATATGGATATTCACTAAATCTCTAGCACTGTGGCTACATGAAATATACCAAACTAGTGTACACGACCCATCAAGATTGACGGCTAAATATCTATAGATATGCGCATAAACACACACACCCTCTCACAATCCCCCTACCCGATGGACGAGGAGAGACCGAACAGCTACACATCTGGTAATTCCACTGAGCGTAACCAGAAAGAAATATCTATCCGTCTATCTATCTATCTATCTACCTACCTATCTATACATAATATATATATATATATATATATATATATATATATATATATATATATATATATATATATATATATATATATATAACATCTATACCCGGAAACATGCTCTTTATTATATAGGGGGATGAATGTTATAATAGTTCAAAGGAAGGTCGTTGAATATAACATTAATCCTGAATTACAGGTATAATCAAATATTCAAAAGAGAAAATATAATTTGAAACTTAGGATGAATTATGTATATCCTTCAATGTGTAATGCTTTCAGACCGATGAAAAATAAATGTTTACTGCATTAAGTAATTGTTACATGAGAGGTCTAACTCTCCTTTATTGCTACGAGTTAACACTATTACAATTCTATGAATGTACTTATATATATTTATATTTTTCTTTATTTTTGTCATTTAATTCTCAATCTATTGACATCTTGTTGATGAAAAGCTTGCTATGGATAGGATCTAAACGTCTTAATCAATAATAATAATAATAATAATAATAATAATAATAATAATAATAATGATAATAATGGATTCTTGTTTCATTCTAAGAGATAATAATTGAAATAATAACAATAATAGATAAAGGAATACTATCACTTATTGCGATGCAGTGGACATCATGCTAGACGTACTTATGATAAATGTCCTTTTCGATTCCTAAACAATATCCAAGCGCTATGTTTAAAGGACACTCATGAATGGCTGAGTCAAGAGACCGTGACAATGTCCTAAAGACTGACCTAGATATAAATATGAGCAGCTTTCAATCCTCACTCCCCCCAAACTAGGACCAGGGTAGACCAGGCAATGGCGTCAGATGACTCAGCAGGTAGATCTATAGGCTCCCACCAACCTCCCATCCTTACCACACAAAGAAGATGAGGTTGCAGACAATACAAAAAACTATCGAGCTTGTGCGGGTTTCGAACCCCGGTCCAGAAGATTGCCAGGCAGGGACGTTACCAATAGACTGCTACAACCCTACACTCAGAATGAGGGATTTGGTTGATAGTGGGGCTAGCGATCTCATTCCCAAAGTACCTCTTGGTACGTAGGTGAATTTTCTCGAGTTACCTCCTATAAAAAAATAGGTAACGCAAAATATGTTAAAATTAAACAAAATGAAATACAGTAACAAGTTTGTTTCTTCTCAAGTCCATATTCTAAAGTCGCAACAGATCTTATACCCAATCGAGGTATAAATCAGATTTATTCGGTTGAGAATCGTCTACTGCTAAGAAGAAGTAAATGTTTTGGACTGTTTATAATGCCTAGGCATTGTCTTGGAAGAGATTTCGTTAGCTCATCCTTGCGTGAATTGCATGAAGTATTTATGCAATGGTGCAGTGAGGACGGGCAAGAGACAGATGGAAGGAAAGAAACTTCATGAGGATGACGAATACTCGTATTTTTTTACACCTGCATGAGTCTGATGAAGTGGAAAAATATATCAACGTTTTAAAAGGCATTTATTTTTCACTGGCTTCGTTAAATAAATGGAATTTCTTATAAAAGTGTACTTAACATAATATTCATAAATACTTATCAATGCATAGAAAGAATTATATGATAAAACAAAAAAAACCAAGACAGACATAACAAAATATATCTCTAAAACCAAAGAAAACACTGTTTTTTTATTAACTATGGGCGAAGGTAGCACTGTAAACCATAATAATTCTTGAAATCCCTGCCGTGTATTCATAGCATCCAAATGCACTGGTGTGGGACATTCCATAAATGTTTATGACCTTAATGTTCGTCGGGAGAACATCAAGCGTTCGATGGATGGAGAGAGGCCTCGCCTTTTAGCTTTACGACCACGGGAGGTATTGAAACCTGGGATGTGGAGCCGTAGACTTTTATCCCCATCCTGCTTCCTCTGTGTCTTCAACGCTCTGTGCGGAATCCTTATAAGGTTCAAAGTCATAAGTTTCCCATTCGGTTTTATGAGCGAGATGTATTTTTTATATACGATCTTCAAGCGGTAGTAGTTTTTTTTTTATAGCGATCTTCAGGCAAGTGGCAGAGGGAAACGATCTTCCCTCTGCATGCCCTCAAATGATATTCCATTTTCACGAGATGATAAAATATGTGCAGCAACGTGGCCCACTTGAAGATTTTCGTTTTCGCCTCACCATCATTACAAATTTACCTTCAAGCACCGCTTTTCTAATCTATTGACTGTCAGTACTATCTTTAAACGCTTGTATAAATCGCTGTGCCCTTCAGAATTTGTTGCCACGTGACTTATAAGATGGTTACACAAAGCATTGGCAACATTTAGAATATTTCACTGTGAAATTACATTGCCTACATACACATTACACACACACACACACACACACATACACACACACACACACACACACATATATATATATATATATATATATATATAATTACATATAACTATTTGCGGGTATAGACTGACTTAGAAAGACCATAAACAGAAACAAGAGGAGGGGCATTTGTGATGATATATATTCATATGTATATATGCATATAATAATAATAATAATAATAATAATAATAATAATAATAATAATAATAATAATAATAATAATAATAATAATTGGATAGATATTGGTAAACCAACGCTGTTTCCCCTTCAATGTGCCACCCTCCAGAGCTGAATATCCATCTAGTACCCCAATCCTCAGCGAGGTGGATTTTTTAAGATACAGCAAAATGACTTAATATGCAAATGTATATAAAAGGAGGTGTGTATGTAGAGATAGATAATAGATAGCAAATTAGAGAGTAGATAGAAAAGTAATGTATAATTAATACATTTTTACCCATTATCGATTTCGTTTATGGCTCTCTCTCTCTCTCTCTCTCTCTCTCTCTCTCTCTCTCTCTCTCTCTCTCTCTCTCTCTCTCTCTCTCTCTCTGCGCTTTCTAATGGTACGAACACTAGATGGCACACATTATTCTTACTCCGAAGAACAATGAGTGTTCTTTTCTATTAGCGCCGAGTCATAATTCTTCGGCGAATCCGGGCTTATATTCGGATGACAACTAAGCATGCGGACGCTGTTGGAAAGTAGTAAAAGAGTTATTATAATGAAATGCAGAGCGGCTGATGTGGCACAGATGATAAAAGGGGATTTGAATGAAGCATGTATAGAGGGAAATAAAAAGGATTTTTTTTCTTGTTTTGGTTATCATCCAAATTGAACAAAACTTATAAACAGGAAGTTCAAAATACCTTTTGAGATTACGAGAAATTTTACCCAAAATTGAATGCTCATTTATCAGAAGAAACAATAACAACATCAAAAGCTGTAATAAAAAGTAATAATGATAATATTGATAAAAATAATCTTAATTTCAGCCACCCGTTAAGATATTACCACTAGGGGGTTATGGGGTCCTTTGACTGGTCAGACATTACTGTATTGGACCCTTCTCTCTGGTTACGTCTCATTTTCCCTTTGCCTACACATACACCGATTAGTCTGCCCTATTCTTTACATATTTTCCTCTAACCTCATATACTTGACAACAATGAGATTACCAAACAATTCTTCCTCACCCAAGGGGTTAACTACGGCACTGTAATTGTTCAATGGCTACTTTCCTCGTAGTAAGGGTAGAAGAGACTCTTTAGCTATGGTAAGCAGCTCTTCTAGGAGAAGGACACTCCAAAATCAAACCATTCTTCTCTAGTCTTGGGTAGTGCCATAATCTCTGTACTATGGTTTTTCACTGTCTTAGGTTAGAGTTCTCTTGCTTGAGGGAACACTCGGACACACTATTCTGTCTTATTTCTCTTCTTCTCGTTTTGTTAAAGTTTTTTATGGTTTATATAGGAAATGTTTATTTTAATGTTGTTACTGTTCTTAAATTATTTTATTTTTCCTTGTTTCCTATCCTCATGGGCTTTTTTCTCTCTTGGGGCCCAGGGGCTTATAGCATCCTGCTTTTCCAACTTGGGTTGTACCTTAACAGCTAATAATAATAATAATAATAATAATAATAATAATAATAATAATAATAAAGCACACAACATACCTATTACCAGACATGTTGATAATAACAATAACAGCTATGAAAATAACATAGATACTGAATACATTGAATCATCATCATATTGATTAAAAGAAAATTCTCAAATGCACGGATAACAGTAAATATGACAATTCAAGTAACTAAATCAATAGGGATACATTTGAGAGTAACGATAAATAAAATTATGATAAAAATCGATAATAAAAGTGTGATTTAATAATACAACAACAACAACAAAAGCAGCCGTTTCTAGTCCACAGCAGGACAAAGACCTCAGATAAACTGTTTAAAAAAACCAAGTTTTAACAAGAAATTATCCGTAAAAATATACTGTTCTCAGCCGTATTTCAGTAAAACACAGTCTATCGTAATCTTTACCCTAATTTGTTATCTTTTACAGGTTGGTGACCATAATATCACTCCTTTTCGTCAAAAAATCCGTTTTTAAAAGAGTAAATAACTGGCAAATGGAGAAGGCCTAACTACTAGAATTAACTGTATACCTAGCATTACGAACAGGATGGAACTGCCGTAAGTTCCTGTCCAACAAATTAAGATGAGAATCAGCAGCTTAAGACCAGACAGGAGAACAATACTCGAAACAAGATAAAATGAAATAATTAAAACACTTCTTCAGAATAAATTGATCACCAAAAATCTTGAAAGACTTTCTCAATAAGCCAATTTTTTGTGCAATTGTGCAATTGAAGAAGACACAGACCTAATGTGTTTCTCAAAAGTAAATTTGATGTCGAATATCACACCTAAAATCTTAAGTCATCCAAAGTTAAAGAAACATTATCAATGCTGAGATCCGGATGTTGAGGAGCCACGGTCCTTAACCTAATTACATCCATACTTTGAGTTTTGTTGGGATTCAACTTTATATCCAATAATTTGCACCATGCACTAATTTTAGCTAGATCTCTATCAAGGTATTCAGCAACCACAGATCTATATTCAGGAGATGGGATTGATGCAAAGAGAATAGCATCATCTGCATATGCAACAAGCTGGTTTTCTAGACCAAACCACATGTCATGTGTATATAGTATGAAAAGTAATGGGCCAAGAACACTACCCTGAGGAACACCAGATATCACATTCCTATACTCACTAAGGTGCCCATCAACGACAACTCTTTGGGATCTATTACTTACAAATTCAATAATGATGCTAAGAAACGACCCACCCACTCCCAACTGTTTGAGTTTGAAAACAATGGCCTCATGATTAACACGGTCAAAGGCTGCACTAAAATCAAGACCAATCATACGAACTTCCTCATCACAATCAAGGGATGTTTGTACAGCATTGGAGATTGTAAGAAGGGCATCACATGCTCCAAGGCCTTTACGAAAACCAAATTGCAAACTAGGGAACAGATGATTACCTTCAGCAAACCTATTAAGACATTTTACCAGAAGACTTTCAAAACTTTAGATAAATTGGGAGTTATGAAAATTGGGCGGTAATCAGTTGGACTTGAGCTACCACAAACACATTTACATAGTGGAGTAACATTACCAATTCTCCATCAAGTGCTAAAAGCTCCTCTTGTTGCTAACTTGCACAAAATAACACATAACTTTGGAGCTAAGAAATCTACTCTTTATGGTAAACAAAGTAAAAATGCTATTTGGATTGAATCTACACCTCCATAAGCATCAAGGTCCATCAACAGAGCATTAATTTCACGAGATCAAAAAGCTAAACTAGTTAGTTTAGCCTCAGGAAAACAGGAATGAGGAAGTTCGAGTTTCTCATTATTTTGCTTGCTGTCAAACACATCTGCCAAAAGGGTTGCTTTTTCCTTAGGACAGTGAGGGATATAGCCACCTGGTTCAAGTAAAGGAGGAACTGTTGCATCTACACCAAAGAGTTCAGATTTAAGGGCAGTCCACCATTTATGTTCCTGGGTTGTACCAGAAAGGATTTCTTTTATGGTTAAATTGTATTCTTTTTCAGTTTCAGCATAAAATCTTTGAGCAAAAGCTCTAAGCTGAGTATAGTTATTCTAGGTCAAATCTGATCTGTTACCATTCCAAAGATGATAGGCCTCCTGCTTCTCCAAATAACCATGTCTACAATCATCATTGAACCATGGTTTGTCCTTCACTCGGTACTTTAGTACATGTGAAGGGATACGCATGTCAATTATGTTGACTAGATTCTCATTCAAAGGGACTACAGGATCAACACTACTATACAATTGTGACCAATTCAAGCCCAAAAGATCATGCAAAATCCCATTCCAGTCTGCTAGAGATTTCATATAAATCTTACATGAGTAAGATACATTAAGGACAGGCTGCTCAGTCTTAAATACTAATGAAATCAAGGAATGATCAGATGTCCCAATTGGAGAATCAACCTTACTTGTTATAATGCCAGGGAAGTCGGTGTATACGAGGTCCAAGACGTTACCAGACCTGTGAGTAGCTTCACTTATGATTTGCTCACAGCCTGATTCAGGGGCAAAGTCTAAAGCTCTTAATCCATGGCGATCGGTAGGAGAAACAGAATTTAACCACTCCTTATGGTGAGCATGGAAACCAACAACAAAGACGGAAGAGGCCTTTCTATCATCTTGTATATTAGCCATAATGGTAAGAAGACAATCGAAGAT
This sequence comes from Palaemon carinicauda, assembly GCF_036898095.1. NCBI lineage: Eukaryota > Metazoa > Arthropoda > Malacostraca > Decapoda > Palaemonidae > Palaemon > Palaemon carinicauda. Next base: position 76,343,154 of record NC_090752.1, read on the forward strand.
AGAATCATCCATGTCTGGATTCCGGTAGATCGAACACAAATGAAAGTTGTTATGCCTGACACAAACTTTTATTACCTGAATCTCATGGCATCCCCATTAAAGCAGGACTTATGAGAAGCAGGGTACTCAGTCCTAATATACACCGCCATTCCCCTGGCCCTAGGGATGGCATCACATTTCAACATAATTGGCGTCTTAAAACCAGTTATAAGAAGCTCAGACGAGTGCCTCATATTAGAAACCAATGTTTCTGAGCACAAAAGAATATCATACTGTCTGGACGCAACTGTAAGGTCTTGGACATTTGCACGAAGACTACGAATATTACAATACAGTAGACGGCATTGACGAAATCTGGAACGTACTGGTCCCGGATTTCACTCAATGTCTCCAGACAGCATAAGAATTAATAGAAATAAAAAAGAGACATCATACTTAAAAACTACATTAACAAGAATTATAACAAAAACAATATGTATAGAATATAAATAAAGTGACTGATGATACTCTTAGACTATAGTAAAAAGTCGGAAAAACTGGTCAACATGGAGGAGCCGATACATCATGCAAGGCTAAATACCCTCCAGGATAGCCACTTCAACTAAAGGGAGGACAGTAAGGATGGTTTTGAAAAGTAAATGAATCAGATAAGGAAAGGACAACCTCTTGATAAACCACCAGGCATCCATGGCCTTTCTATAAAGCCTGGCCAATACATCATTTCAAAAAAACAAGAGGAAGGAAAAAATCTAAATATATATAAAATATATATATACAGTATATATATATATATATATATATATATATATATATATATATATATATATATATATATATATATACACACTCACACACAAGATAGACCAGTGTGCCCGAGTGTGCCCTCTAGCAAGAGAACTCTCATCCAAAACAGTGGAAGATCATGGTACAGAGGCTATGGCACTACACAAGACTAGAGAACAATGGTTTGATTTTGGAGTGCCCTTCTCCTAAAAGAGCTGCTTACCATAGCTAAAGAGTCTCTTCTACCCTTACCAAGAGGAAAGTAGCCACTGAACAATTACAGTACAGTAACTAGCCCCTTGATCGAAGAAGAAATATTTGGTAATCTCAGTGTTGTATGGTGTATGTGGAAAGACGAGAATGTGTAAAGAATAGGCCAGACTATTGGGTGTATGTGTAGGCAAAGAAAATATGAGACGTAACCAGAGAGAGGGATCAAATGTATTACTGTCTGGCCAGTCAAAGGATCCAATAACTCTGTAGCGTTAGTATCTCAATGGGTGGCTGTTGCCCTGGTCAATCTACAATGCATACCCCCAATGAAGTGACATAAATCAAAAGCCGATATAATATTCATTAATCTCGTCTATTCTATAGGCCTACTAGTGTACGCAACCCGTATAAATCGACCGCTAAATATTTAGATAGATACGCACACACACATACTCACAGATTCAATCCTTCCCACCGCCTCCCTCTTCTCTAACTATAGCCAGCTGGTTAGGCAATTTCTGGAAGTCTGTAATTTCCGAATGTACCTCTCGGGGTACCTCCTCTCACTAGGGAATGACTATTCCCTCTCACCCCTACCCGAGGGAAGAAGAGACACTGAGTAGTCATATGTTTGGTAGTGGCCGCTCAGCGTAACAGGAAAGAAATATATAAATATATATATATATATATATATATATATATATATATATATATATATATATATATATATACTGTATATATATATATATGAGTGTATATATATATATATATACATATATATATATATATACACTCATATATATATATATATATATATATATATATGTATATATATATATATATATATATATATATATATATATATACACCAAGCACTTGCTCTTTATTACATTGGGGAGATTTTCCAAGACGAGAGCCAAGTGGAGCAACACCTTAACTCCATGCACCTTAGTTTAGGCCCTTAAGAAAAATTAAAGAGGCTGTTAGGATGCGGTAGACATTTAACCTCCAAAATAAAGGATGCTCAGAGATTCAGGATAACCAAAACAGGAGAGAAATTCCAAAATTTTGGAGTGACAAGAGAGTCACTAAACGACTAACATTATTTGTACTTATTTTGACTCGTGTTTTCATAGATGAATATTTTTACGAGTTTTTTCATGAAAATCCTCAGCATTAAATTATCATTACTATCAGTATTTGTGCGTGTATATATATATATATATATATATATATATATATATATATATATATATATATATATATATATATATATATAAAGACACTAGAAGAGTTGGAAGTCCCAAGCCTACATGACTAAGGACTATAAAGCGTGAAGTAGGAAATGATGAATGGAGAAGTATGACTTTAAAAGCTTAAGTTAAAGACGACTGGCGAAATGTAACCGAGTCCCTTTGCGTAAATAGGCAGGCGTAGGAGGAGGAAATGTTGATGATAATCAACATAATTATATTACTATTACTATCAATAATTGTTTACACATAAATATGTATATACATGTGCAATTCCATATATGTAAGCATCCATGTACGTAAATAAATGAACCTTCAAACTTTTATACCGGTCAATGTTGACTGTACTTCTTAAATAGAATAAGATAACATTAAATTGCTTTCCAACATTTTCCCCTTCGACAAATTAATTTAATTTCGTTTAAAAGTTGTTTTCCATAAAGCAATTTCCATCATGTTTTACCAAGACGCATATTCTCCCTCTAACACAAAACACTCCTCTGTCCAACAGACAACTATTTTCTGTTATTCTGTTCTTGCAACCGAAGAAAATTCTCATTTCAATTATTCAAACAAGTTCGGTTCTTTTCAGCGCAAGGGATGTCCAAATCTTTCTCTTTTGTCCCGGAAATCCCTTTCCTATTGCCAAAAAGCTTCCCTCTCCCCATAAATTCCTTTGCCGGAGCTTAGAATTAATAGCAGAATATAATCTTTTTACAGGTAAGGTTATTTTCCTTTCTCAAACCTTCCTCGTATTTACCTCTTCGCCTCTGGCCTCTGTTTTGTTTCCCTTTAGCATTTGGGATAAAAACCTCTGCTCCAAATCCTTTCTAAGGCATATTGATCAAGATATAGCATCAGGTATACTATTTAAAGAAGGTAATATGGCTCAGGTTAAAGTTCAGGTAGGACTGAAGTTTCACCTTTGCAACGGTGCCTCAGGTGCCTCTTGGATTTGGATATTCTTTTGTGTCTTTCTCCACATCAGTATAGAATTTGCTTTCCAGATAAAAAAGTTTTCCCACTATTTAATTTCTGTCGTTTTTATATAATTGATGTCTCATGTTTTTTTTTCGATCCCTCGCAAAACGAAATTAAAATATACATTTTCACAAAAATGAATTTGACACTTCCTCCAGCATTCATCTAATATTCAATCTAAATGCAATTCTTCCTCCTCTGAAAAAAATATCACTGTTGCAAAATTATTATCATATTGTTTTTACTCTTTAATTTTTCTCTTCTTTCAATCTATTGTATATATCTGAGCTTTCTTTATTTCCTAAAACTTTTTTTCACTTAGTATGTTATTTTAGTTTTTTATCTATATTTCAATCCTAGCCATTTATTTGATATCTCTTGTAATCAGGTTTATCTCTTGCATCGACTTTATTGCTGGTTTCCACTATTTCTCAACTTGTGAATCTTTCGTATTAATTTCATCCAATTGGGGTGATATTCTTTTCCCGAAGCTCCCCATCTATCATCTTTGTTTTCATATACTGTGTATCCATATCTCTCCCTTTGCTATAACAATAGCTGAATTTTTCGTGGGTCCTAATGTTATCCAATTCACAATCTTTTGTAGCTGTTAAATGTATCATCATCTTCTCCTCTTACGCCTATTGACGCAAAGGGCCTCGGTTAGATTTCGCTAGTCGTCTCTATCTTGAGCTTTTAAATCACTTCTTCTCCATTTATCATCTCCTACTTCACGCTGCATAGTCCTCAGTCATGTAGGCTTGGGCCTTCCAACTCTTCTAGTGCCTTGTGTAACCCGGTTAAACGTTTGGTGAACTAATCTCTCTTGGGGAGTGCGAAAAGCCCGCCCAAACCATCTCCATCTACCCATCACCATGATCTCATCCACATAAGGCACTCGGGTAATCTCTCTTATAGTTTCGTTTCTGATCCTGTGTCCGTGTATACTTTTCGTTATATCTATTATAGTGTTGCTATAAAGAATGGATGCGTTTATGATACCGTTACATACTGCTTTACTTTCTATTACTTGGTTGTTGCAGCATTCCCACATAACTGAATACGTTAGGTTGATATTTTTTTACAAATAATTTTTCTTTACCGTTATTAATATATTTCACTTGTCATTTCGTTCAGTTACCGAATACGTTATATTTTTTATTAATTTGCAAAGATACATGACCAGGAAAAGTCGGTTTTAGAAATTTAATAGAGATACTACTAAATGTACCATTTACATAAGGTTTCACATCAACGTACTGTATCCTGTTTAGGTTGTCTTTGGGATCTGAGAGGAGAACCTATACGTGAACAATCACTTTCATAGAGTTGTTATCTATCTTAATTTGTTTCTTACTTGTGTTTCTTTTTCAGCCATAAGTTGCTTTCCCAACTGGGGCCTTTGGGCAAGGAATATATCATTCATATTCTGATAGTCTAAAGGATTTAGACAGTTTTTACCATTGTCCCTTTCTGATTGGGGATATCTTACTGTGGTGAAAGTGTTTGTGTATCACCATTATCAGCAAATCTGTACTAACTAGGGCCACCAATATTAGGAGGTTGGTTTGCTGTGAGCGATCAGACAAAAATCTTCCACAAATACCAATCCGCAGTTAACCAGCGTGTTGTTGAAAACCCCAGACGTGTGAGGCCTTTGTGCTAAGGTGGAATACAAACGGCTACGTTTGTTGTTACTATTAATAACTACTAATTACTTACATAGCCGGTTTAAGGAGAGGAGTAGATGCAATCTCAGCAGTTCCTACCAAAATCAATAGTTTTTGTTGTCGAAAAAGACAAATTTGCAGATGAATTTTTCATCTTTTGCTTTTGATATATACACTCATTTTCCATCAACATCTTTCTCTGTTGAAATCGGTAATGTTCATTACTGTTATCAGCAAATAAACTGAAACTGATAACGTTTACTAATAATAACACCAAATTTAATGGCAGATCTATTTCGTAAATTTCATCTTATTCAATTTACCGTAAGGAATCCATTATCCACAGCCTCCTTCCGCGCGCTCTCTCTCTCTCTCTCTCTCTCTCTCTCTCTCTCTCTCTCTCTCTCTCTAGATGCGTTCTTTACTCGCTTCCTTTCCATTATCTAGAGCTGGCCCTCTTCCCCGTTTCTCCAATATGCACCTTAATCCCGAGGCATTTTGTTAGCGGCATACATCGGATGGTAATATGCCCAAGGCTTAGAACTCGACATGTATACTACCGGCGCTAATTCCGCGTGTGGTTGCCGAGTGCCGAACCCTTCATATTTAGTCGGCTTAAGAGCCGGAACTCCGGTGTGAATTGCGAGAACTATTGCAGTATATATTATTTCATTGGGCCAGGCGTAAACAACAACGGTCCGGGTTTCATTAGCGCTCTTCGTTTTGTACTTGCGTGGGGGGTTCTTCCTTACTCTGGACTGACCAAGTTTCCGGACTTCCAGAGACTTTTCTGTCGGGGCGGTCAGACCCTATAACACATTCGTGATCAAAACTCGACTTTATTATATATTTGATTTATTCTAGTTATTATCAACTTTATTTTAACTCTTTTAATTGTTATTTTCACAATTTAACCTATTTTGGTTAGTATTATCATTTTCTTAGTATAGTATGAAAGATATAGAGAGAAAAATGTGGAAGTAAAGCGCAAGGTAAGTGAAGCAAAGAGGGCAGCTGACCTGAGGTGGGGTCAGGGATTGGGTCATTCATATGAAGAGAATAAGAAGAAGTTTTGGAAAAAAGTGAAGAGAGTAAGGAAGGCTGGTTCAAGAATTGAAGAGACAGTGAAAGATGGAAATGGAAGGTTGTTAAAAGGAGAGGAGGCAAAGAAAAGGTGGGCGGAGTATTTTGAATGTTTACTGAATGTTGAGGATAATAGGGAGGCAGATATAATTGCTGTTGCAGGTGTTGAGGTGCCAGTGATGGGAGATGAGAATGAGAGAGAGAGATTACAAGAGAGGAAGTGAGGAGAGCACTAGATGAAACAAGAGTAGGAAAAGCATCTGGTATGGATGGTGTGAGAGCTGAGATGTTGAAGGAAGGGGGTGTGACTGTACTTGAATGGTTGGTGAGATTGTTTAATATGTGCTTTGTGTTGTCAATGGTACCAGTAGATTGGGTTTGTGAGTGTATTGTACCACTATACAAGGGTAAGGGAGATGTGCATGAGTGTTGTAATTCAAGGGGTATTAGTTTGTTGAGTGTAGTTGGAAAAGTGTATGGTAGAGTACTGAGTAATAGAATTAAGGATGAAACAGAGAATCCAATCTTAGAAGTACAGGGTGGTTTTAGAAGAGGTAGGGGTTGTATGAATGAGACTTTTACAGTTAAGCAGATATGAGAGAAATATTTAGCAAAAGGTAAAGAGGTGTATGTTGCGTTTATGGATCTGGAGAAAGCGTATGATAGAGTTGATAAGGAAGCAATGTGGAATGTGATGAGGTTATATGGAGTGGGTGAAAGGTTGTTGCAAGCAGTGAAAAGTTTCTACAAATGAAGTGATCGATTGGTTTCCGGTGAGAGTGGGACTGAGACAGGGATGTGTCACCGTGGTTGTTCAACTTGTATGTTGATGGAGTGGTGAGAGAGGTGAATGCTCGAGTGCTTGGACGAGGATTGAAACTGGTAGATGAGAATGACCATGAATGGGAGGTAAATCAGTTGTTGTTTGCAGATGATACTGTACTGGTTGCAGACGCAGAAGAGAAGCTTGGCCGATTAGTGACAGAATTTGGAAGGGTGTGTGAGAGAAGGAAGTTGAGAGTTAATGTGGGTAAGAGTATGGTTATGAAATGTATGAGAAGGGAAGGTGGTGCGAGGTTGAATGTCATGTTGAATGGAGAGTTACTTGAAGAGGTGGATCAGTTTAAGTACTTGGGGTTTGTTGTTGCAGCAAATGGTGGAGTGGAAGCAGATGTACGTCATAGAGTGAATGAAGGATGCAAAGTGTTGGGGGCAGTTAAGGGTGTAGTAAAAATAGAGGGTTGTGCATGAATGTAAAGAGAGTTCTGTATGATAAAGTAATGTTACTAACTGTGATGTATGGATCGGAATTGTGGGGAATGAAAGTGACGGAGAGACAGAAATTGAATGTGTTTGAGATGAAGTGTCTAAGGAGTATGGCTGATGTATCTCGAGTAGATAGGGTTAGGAACGAAGATGTGAGGGTGAGAACGGGTATAAGAAATGAGTTAGCAGCTAGAGTGGATATGAATCTGTTGAGGTGGTTTGGCCATGTTGAGAGAATGGAAAATGGCTGTCTGCTAAAGAACGTGATGAATGCAAGAGTAGATGAGAGAAGTACAAGAGGAAGGCCAAGGTTTGGGTGGATGGATGGAGTGAAGGAAGCTCTGGGTGATAGGAGGATAAATGTGAGAGAGGCAAGAGAGCGTGCTAGAAATAGGAATGAATGGCAAGCGATTGTGACGCAGCTCCGGTAGGCCCTGCTGCTTCCTCTGGTGCCTTAGATGACCGCGGAGGTAGCAGCAGTAGGGGATTCAGCATTATGAAGCTTCATCTGTGGTGGATAATGTGGGAGGGTGAGCTGTGCCACCCTTGCAGTACCAGCCGAACTCGGTTGAGTCCCTTGTCAGAGAGGAGACGTCCCCTTTTTTGTTTCATTTGTTTGATGTCGGCTACCCCCCAAAATTAGGGGAAGTGCCTTGGTATAAGTATGTATGTATCTTAACCATTTCAATTATCATCACTATTATTTTAACTATTTCAATTATTATCATTATTCCATCTATTGTTATTATTATTATCATTATTTTAAATATTATTATTGCACATATGATAAATTTTATCTTCCAAAACTAGCAAGTAACCACTGCAGGTAGTTAAAATAGAAGTAGCAATTTACAATATAATTGACGCTTTTATATTTGAAGTCTTGAAATTAAAATCAAAGTGAAAATATATCTTTATTAAAGTAAGATAAAGAATTTTTTCATACAATTTATACTTTATTTACTTCTTTTGTGCGATCATACTTTAAAAGTTCGTTGAGTACAGCAGCTTGGCCACACTACTATCTTATTTATCTTCCTCTTGTTTATTGACGTTTTTATAGTTTATATATAAAAGATTTATTTTGATTTATTTTGTAACTGTTCTTAAAATATTTCAATTGTTCATTACTTTATTTGTAGTTTATTTATTTCCTTATTTTCTTTCCTCGCTGGGTTATTTTCCCTGATGGAGTCCGTGGGCTTATAGCATCCTACTTACCAACTAAGGTTGTAGCTTACCTAATAATAATAATAATAATAATAATAATAGTAATAATAATCTTGCCAATAAGTATGGACTTGAAATTTTTTTTCCTTATTTCCTTTCCTCACTTGGTTATTTTCCCTGCTGGAGCCCGTGGGCTTATAAGATCCTGCTTTCCAAATAAGATTGTAGCTTACCCAGAGGTAATAATAATAATAATAATAATAATCTTACCAATAGGTATACTTGAAAACTTTTTTTTTTTTTTTATAACATATTTATAGTAATGAATCATTCGAAAAGCCTTACTTCCAGATGACTGTATTCTAAAAAATAATAACGAGAGGTGTTGCACTTTATACAACACCAGTGTACGCGACCCGTCAAAAAGAACGGCTAAATATTTAGAAAGGCATGACCACACAGATTCAATTCTCCTCACCTCTCCCCCTTCCCTAACCACAACACGGCTGTTCCGGCAATTTGTGAGAGATTGTGCTTTCCGAGTGTACTTTTCGGGGCATTTCCCCTCTCATCAGGGTATGACTATTCCCTCTCCCCCTCCTTGGGTACGGGGAGAGGGAGAGAGTCATACATTTGGCAATGCCATTCACCGTGACAAGATATCAGATATATATATATATATATATATATATATATATATATATATATATATATATATATATATATATATATATATATATATATATATAAAACACCACACACTTGTTTTTAATTATATACAGTAGGGGAAATAATATTTCAACTAGTTATGTGATATATATATATATATATATATGTATATATATATATATATATATATATAGCTAGACACTTGGTCTTTATAAAATAGGAAAAAAATATAGCAAGATTTATTCTTTTGCTCAAATGACAACAATAAAAGGAGAAAATAAAAATCTTGGACTCGGTGTCAAATTCTTCTCAGAAATACTTTGCAAATTATTATCATTCGTGGGGCATGGTCAATCTTCAAATAAGGAGTCAAGAATTACCTTATAATCCTTGAAATACAGAGAGACCGTCAGGAAGGACAGACGACAATATCCCCTTCTTTGCACAAAAAAAAAAAAAAAAAACACACACACACACACAACTTTATAAATAAAAATTTTCAAATGTTTCAACAAAATCCTCAGTTGGTTTTCACGAAAGAAATAACAAATCCAGGAATTCTATGAACTTTATATGCATTTAACATTCTTGGATGAAGTTAAAAAATGAAAAGTGAAATAATTTGCTTTTACGACTAGCAAATGTGCAATCGGAATAGGCACGCTTAGAACATTATTATATTTTTTTTTCTGAGAGAGAGAGAGAGAGAGAGAGAGAGAGAGAGAGAGAGAGAGAGAGAGAGAGAGAGAGAGGGGGGCGGTTGCCGAATAAAAACCCAGATAATTGTTCCTGGATATGAAAGACCATTTAAATGAATTATACATTTAATATAAATAAAATCATTCGAAACTATTTTCTAAGTGAAAATGAAATTTTGTATGTCGTATATATATACATATACAGTATATATATATATATATATATATATATATATATATATATATATATATACATATATATATATATATATACACATGTCTGAGGACTTTGTCCTGCAATGAAATATAAACGGCTGGATTTTTTGTGTGTATATATACGTGTATATAGTCCTCAGCACGACAAATACCTCACGCATGTCTTTCCACTTGCGTTTGTTCATGGTCTTCTATGCAGTTTATATCCGAAAATTTTTATAATTCGTCAATCCATCGTTTTCTCTTCCTTTCCCCTTCTTCTTTTGCAATCTATAGATATACATTCTGTTATTCGCAATGTCCATCTAATACATGTGATTCTCATTATATGTTCTGCCCATGACCACTTCTTTTTCTTTCATGGTCTTAGAATATCCTCTGCTTTAGTTTGCTCTCTTATCCATGTTGCTATTTTTCTGTCTCCAGGTGATACTCACTTTATTATTCTTTCCATTGCTCTTCGACTTGTAACTAACTTAAGTCTTGAGGTTTTAGTAACGCTCCAAGTTTCTGATGCATAACTTAATATTGGTAGGAACTTCTGTTTAAATACTTATTCTATAAATATATATACATATATATATATATATATATATATATATATATATATATATATATACATATATATATATACATCCATTATATATACATATATATATATATACATATACAGTATATGACTCAAGCATAGACCCAGGAAAGTACTGGGCCGCACGTGTTTCACAAACGCTCGAGCACTAGAACGGTACTTCTCTTTTTTTTATATATCTGTTCATGAAAGATTTTGTTTGAATTCTATTTTACGTTCTTGCTCGGATCGACTTGTATATCAACCCATTATCCATTTGAATAAAAGAAGAATCACTCCCTCCCGCCTTCTCCTTCACTGCTGTGCCCTACCGTCTGAAGATGCCACCCACCGAACCTGACTCTTTGACACACAGCCTCAATGAAACTGCCGCCCTTCGCCAACAGAAAAGCTTCGTTTGGTTTCAGCGTACTGAAATCCAGTTTCGCATCAAGGGCAGTTATTCTAGTAGTGATTTCGAGGACACTTTTCCAGAAATCTCTGACGCCCTCAAAACATACCTCTTGGAGTGGTACCCGCTATCGACAGCCGACCTTATAGCCAAGCTTTTTCAGCTCTCTACAACCATTGGGGGACCAGAAGGCTTCGCTCACCCTCAGCGAAATGACCAGTATCGTTTGCCTGCAACCTGCCACAGACGGCTCACCTCATGAGGTGAACCTACTTCGTACCCTTTGAGTACGACGCCTACCTGAACCTGTACGTGCTGCCATACCCAAAGTTGATATTTTGTCCATGAAAGACCTGATGACCAAAGTCGACTCCCTTATGGACAGTCACTTTACTACCTTCAAGACTTCCATCAACGCCTCCACTCCTGATGAAGTGGACACCTATTCAACATCAACCAAAGCTGACATGTATGTGGTAGGACACAGATAGCCACCCCATAACGTGCTGGAGTGGCCAGAAAGCCGCCCACCACCCATCACTTGCACATGCCCTAACCAACAACCTCTATAGCCCCATACTGACGCCCATTGGCCACAGTTATGCTGCTACCACTCCAGATTCAGGGTTGCTGCAAAGAAATGCATGATCGGTTGTCAGTGTATATAGGCCAATGCTTTTGGTGGTGGCCTCCCTATCACTAACTTTTTCATTTTATATGTTGCAAGTACGGGCGTGTGAATTTTGGTAGACACAGGTGCTTGCCGTTCTCTTTTGCCAAGGCCAAACTCCAGGACACGACATAGTCTGTCTAAATCTGCTGACGTCTGCCTGATAGCTGCCAACAGATCTGTGGATACCCACATACAGTTATGTGAACCTCACATTATCGTTTAGAAGTGCTTAATACTACTGGAAGTTCTTGTTGTTGACGTCACATTGCCCATCCTCGGTGCGGATTTCCTCTCAAATTACCCCCTCCTAGTTCATGTCGTTCACCAAGGGCTAGTCAGAGCAGATTCTTACTCATCGACACCTCTCCAACCAGACCCCCCTGACCTCGCCCTCCACATCAGCGCACACACAGATGCCTATGCCCACCTCCTCAGGTCATACCCTGATGTCTCGCGTCCAGAACGTCACCAAACACCCACATTTCCCGCCAACCACGGTATTTATTACCATATCAAGACGACAGGGCCCCCAGTGTGTGCCAGATTCAGGCGTCTAGCACTGGATCGTTTTGCAGCTATTAAGCAAACGTTTGCCGAAATGGAAGAAATGGGCCTTTACCAAAAGACCTCAAGCCCATGGTTGTCACCCTTGCACATCTTCCCGAGGAAGGATGGTACCCTACACCCTTATGGGGATTACAGGTGTCTAAACATGTAGACAGAACTGGATCACTACCCCCCCAAAAACATTGCCAACATGGCCTCATACTTACATAACGTGAAAGTTTTCTCAACGCTCGGCCTCCTAAGACGGTATCATGAGGTGCCCATGAACCCAGAAGACATTCCAAAGACAACCATCACGCCCCCCCCCCCCCTTTGGTACATTCACCTTCAATTACTCCTGCTTTGGCCTTCGTAATACTGGGGCCACTTTTCAAGGCCTCATGGATGACATCTTAAATGACCTTCCATTTTGTATATGTTACATGGACAACATACTTGTTTTCTCTTCCTCCAAAGAGAAACACCTCCGTCACCTACGCATCGTAGTCGACCGACTACAACAGAACGGCCTTGTAGTCAAGTACGACAAGTGTACCTTTGGTGCCAACGAAGTATCATTTTTAGGGCACCGCACCACTCCTGAAGGAGTCCACCCCCTCCCTGAGAAGGTAGTAGCAGTTCAGAATTTCCCCAAGAAATAATTCTTGGACATGATCAACTACTATCAGTTTCCTGCCAGCCATCACCACCATTCTTGACCCCCATCTGTGTCTCCCTCAAGGGCAAGCAAAAAGTCCTGAAGTGGGGTGGGGTCTCCTTCAAGAAGCAGCCTTGTGCAACACAAAGAATGCTTTTAAAACCGCTGCTGCTCTCACTTTTCCTAAGCCACATGCCCTTCTTCTCTCCACCAATGCCAGCGACATTGCTATTGGTGCAGTGCTCGAGCAGGTGGGTAACGGTTCGTCCTATCAATTGGCCTTCTTCGGTAGAAAACTGTCCAAGGCAGAATCTAACTACTTTACCTTCGACCGCGAATAGCTGGCGGTGCCTTTGGTTGTTCATCCGTTTTGCCACTTATTAGAAAGTATACTCTTCATCATTCGCACAGACCACATACCTCTGAGCACACTTTCACTCGACAGTTCGATGACTGATCTGCCTGTCAATGCTGACATCTCTCCACCATGGCTGAATACAATTGTACCCTTCAACACATCGCTGGGAAAATTAATCCTGTTGTCGATGCCCTATCAAAAAACACATTGGCCACTCTCCGTTGAGAGGACATCCCCCTCGACGACTCCAACGCCACCCTTCTTTGTGATGTCAGTACTGGTAGATCTTGACTATGGATACCTGCTCCCATGCACTGACAGGTGTTTCATTTCATTCACGGCCTTTCATATCCCTTGAAATGATCTACTGCACAGCTACTGAAGACGAAGTTCATTTGGCAAGGCATTACTT
>NC_090752.1:76364282-76376782 GCF_036898095.1 Palaemon carinicauda
AAGATAATAATGCACTCTTTGCTCACGTTAGAGATAAAAATCACAATATTAATTGGTCAGGTGCAAAGAAATTGGTTCATTCAAATAACTTAGTGGAAAGAAACATCATAGAGTCCAGTTTCATAAAAGAAACCTTTGAAAACAACTTGAATGTTGGTCATGGAATGTATAAACTCGACGCCTTTATATGTAAAGAGATTTGTAAGCTGTATAAAAAAACATTAACGTCGTTGTGAAACTAATATTTAGACCTAAGCTACCATTCATTAAAGGGTATAATTATTTTATATAGTATGCATAAGTACATTGCCACTATATAGCATTATGCTAGATATAAGTATTGATATATACATGATTTTATGTTTATGATATTAATGTTGTATGTATGTAAGTGTATATATACATATGTATGTATGTATATGTATGTATGTGTATATATATGTATGTGTGTGTATGTGTATATATGTATATGTATGTGTATATATATATATACATATATATATATATATATATATATATATATATATATATATATGTATGTGTATGTTTTGCTTATGTATTTATATAGATAAGGCTATCGTGTTTTCATATATATAAACTGTAAAAAAAAAAAAAAAAAAAACAAGAATTTACCCGCCACTACAAATGACCCTTTTTGGCAGGTGTCTAATGAGCTTGGGGACTCCGCCCACACCTGACCCAAGCCTAGGTAGCGGGTAAGGGAGTGTCATTGTTCTCTAAATCTCTATATGTATGTTCGTACGTTTGCTTTCCCTATAAAATGTAAAGAAACCTCTCTCAATAAATCAGTCCTCTGAAGAAGTATCACGAAACTAGTCAGGACTTAAGCGTATATTTCGTATTTTCATTTTCCCTGTGGTTCTTCTGCATCTGAGCATCACGTTTTCTTGTGATTTTTACGCATATATATATATATATATATATATATATATATATATATATATATATATATATATATAATCAGTCACACGCGTTGAGCTCTCCCTGTCCTTCAGGTAGGGAGATAAGAGTAGTTATACCCTGGTGAGAGGAGTGCGTACATTAGTCATAAAAGTGAATTAGTCAAGTTATTTAATTTTTTTCTGTCATGTGAGTCGGTTAGTTTGAAAGTATCCTGAGAATTTTTGTTTTTTCTTTATGCTATAGGTAATTTTCAATTACATGTGATTTAAAATCTATACGGTAGTGACCCTCACTCGGGTGCTGCGAGTAAACCTGTGACTTCTTCAAGATAACTATAACGAAAAGCAATAAACATAAAAAACCTAAAACGCTGAAATGAAAGCAAGTAATATACATTCAGTACGAATGTTTATTATTTACAAGAGCACCCGTAAACATTCACATCAAACTTCACATTACTGTTGCGATTTGATTTAAATTTTAATAATGCCTTAAATCCAAAAAGAAGTCGTATTTGCATTTGAAGGTAATCATTGGTACGATACATTATAAAATGAAAAGTTTGGTTGGTTAAATGGCTGCACTGCAAGGGAAGAATATTAAGGCATATAATATAACGCGGAAGTGTTTATTCGTGCAGGTATTTACTTATGCAAGGTACATACACATAATTTTTATATTGTAATTTACGTGTTTATCTATCTATTTATTTATTTTATTTATCTATCTCTATAAATACATACTGCACACACACAAGCATAAAGACACACACACACATATATATATATATATATATATATATATATATATAAACATATATATATATACATATATATATATATATATATATATATATATATATATATATATATATATGTCTCAAATCCAGCTTGTTCATCTCTCAGCTCTCTTTAGAATAAGCATACTATATATTTTCATAACGACTGAGGTAAGTGTGATGCCTCTGTAATTATTGCAATCAGTCAGGTTTCCTTTTTTTTCAGTGTTTGCCTCTTCATGCCCAATTCTACAAAATAGTCTTGTAAGTAGTCTGGAAGTAACTTCATTTTCGGCCAGAATCATCTTTGCAGTTATTCCATCGAATCCAAGGGCTTTCCATTTCTTTAGTGTCTTGAGGATAGCTTCGACTTCAAATACACTAATTTCATTCATGGGCACATGAAGGTCTTCATCAGCTTCAGGTGTATCAATCAAATTATTCTCTTCATATCTCCTATTCATGACCTCACTAAAGTGTTCCATCCAACGTTGTCTTTATTCATCTTCTGTTGTTATTATAGATCCATATCTCTTTTTGATGGGTATATGCTTCTTTTTCGTTGCCCCAGTCGAGATTTCATTAATGATTCTCTGAGCCATTCTTACACCATAGCCACTTCCTGAATTCATAGCTTTGTCAGCCTCATCTGCTTTACTGCCTAAATATTCTCTCCACTATTCATGGCTCTTCTTTTGACCTCACGGTCAATACTTGAATACTTAGCATGCTCTACCTTGTAATTTTCATTACTTCCTCGAAAAATTTCAACAATCAATTTCTGTCTTTGTCTCATTTTTATAGCATCCCAAGTATCATTTTATATCCATGGCATTTTCCTTGTAAATGTATGTCCGAAGACTTCACTACGGCATGGCGCAGAATATAGGAATCCCCTTTTGATGGTATTTGTGGACTATGAAAAAGCTTTTGATGGCTTGCACCGGCCAAATTTTGTGGAGAGTTCTGCGTTATTATGGAATTCCTCTTAAATATGTAAATTTTATTAAGTCTCTTGATGAGCATAGCAAGTGCATAGTTAATGGTAATGGAGTCTTATCAAATAATTTTCAGTGAACAGCGGAGTAGTCCAAGGGATTGTGTTGTTACCTATGTTGTTTATTCTCCTCATGGATTTTGTAACGAGTAGAAAAGTTAGAGATGGTGGAGAAGGATTGGACTGGATTGGTGATAAGAATTTAGCAGACCTAGAGTATGTTCATGATGCTGTTCTTCCTAGCAGAACACCGCAGGATATGCAATGCTTGCTTACCAGAATGCATAAAATATCAAACGAGGTTGGGCTGAAGATAAATAGAAGAGAGACAGAGATGATAAGAACGGAGTATTCAATGGAAGATGAAATATCATTGGATGGAGAAAGGATTAATGAGGTAGAATCATTCAAGTATTTAGGAACTATGATCTATAATACAGGGTCTTTAGAATTTGAGTTTAGAGTAAGATTGGCAAAAGCAAATCAACACAATGGCTAGGTTGAGTAAAATTTGGAAATCAAATCGCCTGGAATTTTATATAAAAACCAGACTATATATCAGTTTAGTAAGATCGGTGTTACTCTACTGACATGAGTCATGGTATGACAATGAAACAATCTCCAATAGATTTAACAGATTTGAGAACAAAGAACTCAAAAGGATATTAGGAGTTAAATGGCAGTACAGGATAAGAAAGGAGACTGTATGAGAGATTACTCGTGTGTCATATGTAGATGAGATCATGATGAGGGGTAGATGGAGAGGGTTTTTGCATGTCTTCACACCCACAAGAGTGATCAGTTCACCAAATGTTCAGCTGGGCTCCTCAAGGTATTAGAAGAGTTGGAAGACCCAGGCCTATATGGCTGAGGACTATGAAGCGAGAAGTAGAAGATGATAAATGGAGAAGTATTGAATTAAAAGCTCAAGATAGAGACGACTTGCGAAATCTAACCGAGGCACTTTGCGTCAGTAGGCGTAAGAGGAGATGATGATGATGATATATACCTCTCTCTCTCTCTCTCTCTCTCTCTCTCTCTCTCTCTCTCTCTCTCTCTCTCTCTCTCTATCTATCTATATATGCATATATATATATATATATATACACAGTATATTTACTTATCTATTTATTCATTCATTATCGATATACACTTACATGCACGCTCGCACACACACAGACACACACAAATACATACACACACACACACACATATATATATATATATATATATATATATATATATATATATATATATATATATACATATATATATATATGTGTGTGTGTGTAGGTGAGAGAGAGAGAGAGAGAGAGAGAGAGAGAGAGAGAGAGAGAGAGAGAGAGAGAGAGAGAGAGAATAAAATTCGATAAAAACCACAAATGAAAAGAGATCAGTCATTTCATACACCTCAAATAATAACAAATCTAAAAGATAATATGTGGTAGATGTGATTGTTTTTACTCTTTCTTCCTCATCTTCCAAAGACTCAGACAACCCCTGCTGTCCCGGTGACCCCATCATAGAATTATTTTGCGCTTGTAAAGTCAGAGTTAACACCTGCTGTTCCTATAACCCCATTTCATTTCTTAAAATTTATATCAATTTCATGTATATTAAAGCATATATTACGTTTTTATCTACAGAGAATTGTTATAATGTACGTAGTTACTAAGTACCTTACTGTTGTAAGTTATGGTATTTTTAGTGCTTAAGACGCCGTTTTAGTTGTATGTAAGTCGTCTTTGCTTTCACGCTTCTAGTTGCTAATAAAACAGAGATTTTTGTGTACATTGTTATCATTATTGGTGAATTGCTGTTCATGCTTAGTGCACTGTTGTTAGAACATAAATTAAAACCAGATTTCATATGACAATGAATATAAAGCCATGAAAAATCAATAATATAAAGATGTGGATTATGTATCAAAATTATCAGAAATCACTAAAATCTAACACCTAAAATATATTGGTGTATGAAGCAAAGGATAAAAATGGTTGAAAATATTTGTTCAGTCATAAAAAATTTTTTTTACGACGAATTATGACAGATGAGTACCCATAAACATCGATTCCTTACTACAAAAGTTGACTTCATTCCTATTAATGATACTTGAGCGCTGCTATAATGGCATAAAATTTGATATAAAACATTCAATTCTGAAACCTTGTTTTCCGGAAATATAAATAAATTACACTAAGAATTATATATATCAAGTTTATATACCAAAGAATTCATTTATAAATGTCTAACGGCCATAACATCCATTCATGCAAACATACAAACATACGTACGTTGAAAGAATGATAGGCACAATAGTACCTATTGTAGCAATCTATTACTTCAGAGGTGTCAGTATATATAATTTCTATTACGATTACTATTCAGAATTGGCAACCATTTAACATGTCAACATCATTGACACAAAATGGAAGATCAATCAGCAACATCATTGTGCAAAATCCGTGGAAAGTGACTGTGGTTGGCCTATTGGAAACGTCCCCACCTGGGAAATCTCCCGGACTAGGGTTCGAGTCTCACTCACGCTCGATAGTTTCTTGTAATACCATCCATGTGAGCTAAGGATGGGGTGTATAGGGGAGCTTTTAGGTCTGCCTGCTAAGTCATCAACAGCCATTGCCTCGCCCTCCTTGGGAACTGATCATATGTATGTGTGTGTGTATATATATATATATATATATATATATATATATATATATATATATATATATATATATATATTCAATCTCTAGGGCATTGTCCTGCTAGCTACGGCACTGTCACTGTCCATCACCTCTGCCATTCATGACTGGCCTTTAAAGCTCTAAACGAACGGCGGGATATCTTGACACTTCCTCAAAATAAGTAAACTAATCCACGATCGGCTGAATGAGATACTACCGCCATAGAGTTATTGGGTTCTTTGCCTACCCAGACAGTACCACACTGGATTCCTCTCTGGTTACGGCTCATTTCATCTTTGCTGGTGCATACACAGAATAGTCAGGCCTATTCTTATAAATTGTCCTCTTTCCTCATACAGTTGACAACACTAAAATTACCAAATAATTCTTCTTCTCTCAAGAGGTTAACCACTGCACTGTAATTTTTCAGTGGCTACTTTCCTCTTGGTAAGGGTAGAAGAGACTCTTTAGCTATGGTAAGCAGTTCTTCTAGGAGGACACTTCAAAATCAAACCAATGTTCTCTAGTCTTGGGTAGTCCCATAGCCTCTGTACCATGGTCTTCCACTGTCTTGGGTTAGGGATCTCTTGCTTAAAAGTACACTCGAGCACATTATACTATCTTGTTTCTCTTCCTCTAGTTATTTTCAAGTTCTTATCTTCTTGTTATTTTTTACTCATTTCCTTTCCTCACTGGGTTATTTTCCCTGTTGAAGCCCTTTAGCTTATACCATCCCGTTTATCTAACTAGGGATGTAGCTTAGCAAGTATATATATATATATATATATATATATATATATATATATAGATGTGGGGCTTAGTGTAGAAGTAAAGTGTTGTGATAATTTTGCTGAGTGTAGCAATACGTATGACATATTGCTGAGTGAAACTAAAACAAACAGAAGGAGGTTAAATAAGTCAGGTGTGATCCGTCAGGCGGATGCTATATTATTGATGTATTTACTATATATAAGTCCTAGTCCTGGTTTCTGGGGCCGGGGCGGTTCCCGAAGGGCAAGTGGCTTTGGAATTAAAGTTCAGCCCTGAGGAAAGGCAGTGTTAGAGAAGGTGTAGAAGTGAATACCTTATAATTAAGTTATAAGAGAAGGGCGGGAAGATGAATGATTTTCTCGGGAAAACGGCTAGTGGCCACCGATTGATAGATACAAGGGTAAGTATAGTAGTGATTTTTAAAAAAATGGTGAAACGGTGGTGGTGAGTTGTATTGCGACATTGTGCTGTAAACCCGGACAATAAAAATAGAGGGATGAAAGAATGTCTATTCCTACCCCTGTCCCGCCCAAACGGCTCGTATTGCCCGCAACCAGAGGGAGGTTATTGATGAGGTTGTGTAATACTGATATTGATTTTTTTTTTTCACTTTGGGTATTCTGTATTATAGTTGCAGAGGTCATAAGAAGAAATGAGTGAAATTATTTTACATTATATTGTGTACATTGTCACATGTAATATTCAATTTTTTTTTTTTTTTGTGGAAGATGTTTATTTTTTGGGGTGATTTATATATGTGTATATATATATATATATATATATATATATATATTTTGCATTTCTATCTAGTACATGCCATGCCCTATTCCGGGTCGGAGTGCCACCATATATCATAGACTAGAGAGGGGGAGTGCGCACCTCATCCCGGAGTGAGGAGCTGGGGGTGGGGGGAGGAGGAGTAATGTCCTAATCCTTGTATGCAAAATATGTAGAAGAATATATTCTATACAGTGAGATTAATGACCTTTTTAAGAGTACTATGACTTTCATATATTATGGTGCGCGATCACTGAACTCTGTTATAGGTCACATGTCTTAAGTCTGATAGAGGATGTATTGAAAGTCTTTTGGTGACAGTATATTTTCACCAAAGTGGAGAATTCCACAAAATCTAACAATTCAGTATATTGACAGAACAACATTCCATTTACTTACCGAGGATTAAGCAGTATATACCTCTCGAGCGATCATGAGGACAAGTACAATAGGTACTCGTCTGAAAGTATCGGGCTGTGTAAAGTGTATTCACGAATATTTTTATAATTAAGTGAAAAAAAACCCGATGTTCCGATGTTTCATTATCCGTTGATATGGGACACACACACACAAAAAAAAATGCAGCCATTTTTAGTCCACCGCAGGACAAAGGCCTCAGACATGTCGTTATTCATGACTGGGGTTTGGCCAGTTTTTATCACCACGCTGACCAGTGCGGGAGGTTTTCACCTTATGGCTCACAGCAAACCCATCTAGTATGGGTGGCTCTGACTAGTACAGCCTTGCTGATCATGCCGATACGTAAACGCTTCACCTACGATAAGGTATCCCCACTCAGGAAGGGATATATATACATTATATATATATATATATATATATATATATATATATATATATATGTATATAAATAATGTATATATATATATACACATACATGTAGATATATATATATAT
Organism: Palaemon carinicauda; assembly: GCF_036898095.1. NCBI lineage: Eukaryota > Metazoa > Arthropoda > Malacostraca > Decapoda > Palaemonidae > Palaemon > Palaemon carinicauda. The sequence continues at coordinate 76,372,129 of NC_090752.1, forward strand.
ATATATATATATATATATATATACACACACACACACACACATATATATATATATATATATATATATATATATATATATATATAAAGCATAGGTATCATAAATATGCGAAAACTTATAGCATTAAAAAAGGAAATAAAAATGGACGAGAAGGGCAAGATGAATCGACGACACTAATCCGCGTAATAATTCAAAGCGATCAGTTTCAACGAAAACAGCCATTACAGCGACTTTAAATTCGAGCTTAAAGAAATCCTATGATAAATGAAGGTCCGAAACCAATTTGTCAAAGTATCCTTAAGGTCCCAAGATTACGAGTATTACGGTACTACTTTTTTCTCTTTAATTTTGGATTTTTGGACAGCAAAAATTTGGAGTTATATGATACAACTGTTTTCTTAAGACGTAGGATTGAAATAGAATATGCTGGACCTCAAGAAGAGGACAGCAAAGGTTAGGATTAATGCATAATATTTTTTATTTTTGTTTTACCCGTTGAATAGATAAAATTATTAGAACCAAGTACAGTACAAAAAAATATAAAATATAATTTCTTTTTTCTGTTTTGGACAAAAAAAGATGAAGTTGATTTGAGATATTATAACGCTATTGATTTTAGTCTAAATTTTATATTAGACTTAAAAAGGATTTGGTTATGAGATGTTAATCTTATAGAGAATTTTTTCTTATCAATATTCCCGGTAAACTGATGCCTTTAAAGGACCGAGTCAAAATGCACTACGTGAAAAAAATAAGGAAAATTTTCTTGACCAATATTTTTTCAATTTTTGGTATATCTCTTTAAACACCCGTTAAACTTGGCAGTTCCTAAGCATTAGAAATATTACCACAAAGGTCCATATCATTTTGTCTTTCACAATGTGATTTATCTTAAGACCAATTATTAAAGACAGGGCGTATAACATAGCATTTCGCCTGTCCAACTATGTTGAAGTTTACAATACTAAATGACTAAGGTAAAGTATGAAGGCTTTTCAGGATGATTTATATCTTTTAAGTTTATTTACATTACTTTTGAGATTATCTTGAACCTTTCAAAATTAGATTAGTAACACTAAAATTACAGACTTGTACTTACTAAACGAGTAGTGATTATTGAGAGAGAGAGAGAGAGAGAGAGAGAGAGAGAGAGAGAGAGAGAGAGAGAGAGAGAGAGAGAGAGAGAGAGAGAGAGAGAGAGAATATGCATCGGGCTAAAATAAGGAGGGAGTTTTTGTCTTAAGTGACTCACCTATAACTACACAAATCTCGGGAAACAGCGCCTGCAGAGAAACCCCCATTCTTTAGCCACTCACCCGAAGATAAGATCGGAATGCTTTTAAGAGTTCCTGAGAAAAAAGAGACTGTTGGGAATCTCTCTCGCTTTTGTGCAATTTAAATATACCGTTCTGTTTGTGTAGTCGGGAAACGGCAAGTCTCCACACTCTTCCATATGGCGACTCTTACAATCTTCCCTAACACCACAAAGGCAATAAGTAAATACAGTCGGACACAGGATACCCTGACACACCATGCTCTCTGGAAGTGCACCCTGTCACACGCTCACTGCACGGCGATTAACCAAACAGCTAAGTGACGTTAGAAATGACGGGTAATCTATTTTTTTAACTTGTGACCAATACAAATACCGAAAGGAAATAATAATAATACAAAGTTCAAGATAAAAACAGTTATAGCAAATACACCAATAATAATAATAATAATAATAATAATAATAATAATAATAATAGTGGCATACATTAAACAGTTACTATAAACCAAGGTCTATAGTTCTATAGACCTTGCCATTCTGAACCTGTCCAGATCAGCATGGAGAAATAAAACGTTCGACCCTTTCAAGGCCTTTGGATAATTGTCCTTATAGCCTAATATCAGACGGAATCATTAGCCAATATGTCTTGGTAATAGTTCGGCATTTAAAAACCCACCTTCCAACTTTCCATCATTATCCTAAGGAGTAATTACCGCTCTTTCCTCTCCTTTCCAAGAGAACCCGTGGCCTTTCATATAATCTTCTATCTATCCCCTATCCCATCACATCCAAAGCATACCCATTCTTTTCCACCTCATCCTCATAAGACTACACATCCTTTTTCCCTCTTCTCCATCTATACACAGGATCATGCTGTCCTTTCTCCACATCCTCCCTAGAACACCCATCTCTTACTATTATTATTATTACTAGTTAAGCTACAACCCTAGTTCGAAAAGCAGGATCCTATAAACCTAAGGGCTCTAGGGTTGTGGTGGCATATAGGAAATCACTCTATCTGGCGATCTGCGGGCCTGGGGTTCGATCATGTTCAAGCTCGACAGTTTCTTGTACTGTCTGAAACCTCACCATCATGGTGAGCTACGGATGGGGTGTTTGAGGAGCCTATAGGTCTACCTTCAGAATCATCAGCAGCCAATGCCTAGTCCTCCCTGGTACTACCTTGGGTGGAGAGGGGGCTTGGGTGCTGATAATATGTGCCTACGGCCAGTCTCTACGGCACTGCCCAGCTAGCGAGAGGAATGCAATGGTCCATTGCCTATGTCATTCATGAGTGGCCTTTAAAAACTTTAAAACAGGGAAAATAGCCCAATGAGGGAAGGAAATAATGAAACAAATATAATTGTGTGCCTGAGTGTATTCTCAAGTACTCTAACCCAAGACAGTGAAAGACCATAGTACAGAGTCTAAGGCACTACCCTTCCTTGTAAGAGTACCCATCCTCTTTTCCCACCTAGAGTACCCACCAATTTTCTTCTTCTTTTCAACCGTTGTCTCTACATTAAGGGATCGGTTACCTGATGTGCCCTCTCCAATGCCTTCCATCAAAGGCAACATCTTCCACCAAACCTCTTCTCTCAATATCCTTATTCACCTTATCTCACCATATAATTCTCTGCCTCCCTTTCGATCTTCTTACCCCTAACAGGTCCCTTGCACGCCCTCCCTAGACTACCTCTCGCCCAATACCCCTCTAAACCCAATAAGCACCCTCACCCCTCCCACCCGAGCGCCCAGCCAGACACCTCCTCCGCGTCTCCCATGACTGATAGATCAGCTTTCATCACGAAAGGCGTTGGTATGTGTCATGCTGGCACGCAAGACTTCCTTCCGTCTTGCCACTTCGGTTTGGAAAGAAACAAGGGATAAAACCTTGAAATGTTTTTACTTTTTTTTTTTAACAGCGTAGAAAACAGGACGTAATGTTTTGGGGGATATTTCTTTGCCCTATTTCTATTCAGAGTGAGACTAGACATAATGTGAGAGAGTATTATTTTCTAGTTCGTGTATCGAAGTAAACTGAGTTTTATTTTTCAGAAATGTTCGTGTTTGGATAAAAATATAATTGCCATCTTCAAATATATATATATATATATATATATTGTTACATATATATATATATGTATATGTGTATATATGTGTATATATATGTGTATATATATGTATATATATATATATATATATATATATATATATATATATATATATATATATATATATATAGAGAGAGAGAGAGAGAGAGAGAGAGAGAGAGAGAGAGAGAGAGAGAGAGAGAGAGAGAGAGAGAGAACATACACTAATATCGAATTCACTTGACCTCCGGAATAAATACTTAAAGGAACATTTTATATACGTTTTTCTACTCAGGCCAGGATTCAAGCCTTTGCCTCTAAAATGAAACAGATCTGGCCAGTGAATATACCAATTAGGCTTTATGTCTCTTAATAGCCTTATCAGTATAGTCACTGTCCAGACCTGTTTAAATTCAGAAGCATAGTTTCGAGTCCTGGCCCACGTTGAAACACCTACCTTACAATGTACTTTCTTTTCGTATTCGTAGCTCAATACCTGTGGTGGCCTATCAGTAACGTCCCTGCCTGGTGATCGCAATGCTGGGGCTCGAGTCCCGCTCAAACTAGTTATTTACTTTGGTCGCTGCAACCTCACTATCCTTGGGAGCTAAAGAGGGGGGTTTGGGTTAACCTACAGGTCTATCTGCTGAGTTATCAGCAGCCATTGCCTGGCATTATTAGTCTTAGCCTGGGTGGAGAGGAGTTTGGGCGTTGGTTATATGTATAAATGGCCAGTCTCTAGGGCAATGCCCTCCTTGCAAGGGCAATGTCACTGTCCCTTGCCTCTACCACTCATGAGTGACCTTTAAATACTGAAATGACCCACGTGTATTGGTGAAAAAGTGCTCTCACACAGACGCATACCTATCTTCTAAAACAAAGAGCAAGTATCTGATACTTATTATTATCATTTTATATATATATATATATATATATATATATATATATATATATATATAAGTGCACTCACATACACACATATATCTATCAATCTATCTATCTATATATATATATATACATATAAATATATATATATAAATATGTATGTATGTATATATATATATATATATATATATATATATATATATACATATATATATATATATATATATATATATATATATAATTCTATCCTCGTCATTCATATGAAGAGAATAAGAAGAAGTTTTGGAAAGAAGTTAAGAGAGTAAGGAAGGCTGGCTCAAGAATTGAAGAGACAGTGAAAGATGGAAATGGGAGGTTGTTAAAAGGAGAGGAGGCAAGGAAAAGATGGGCGGAATATTTTGAAAGT
>NC_090752.1:76381782-76389282 GCF_036898095.1 Palaemon carinicauda
AAATGAGTTCAAGAATAAGTTAGACAAAATCATAAGAACTCTCTAAATCACTCTACCAAAGAGCAAATGGAGTCTCTGCGGATGGACTAAGAAGTCTTTGAGACATTCAAATCCTTTTAGCTCCTTTATTTTTATCTTTTTATTTAGGAAATAAATTGTGAACCTGCGTTCAAACTTTCGTAACGGTAAAGGAAAGGAAAGATACAGACGCCCCAATATGAAGCAGATTACCATTTAAGCTCTTCAGGTACGTCCTCTCGATATTCTGTTTCCCTCTACTGGCCGAAACAATGAATCAAGTACTTGGTTGGTGGTCAACCGGTTTAGGTCACCGATGACTCATGAGAGAGAGAGAGAGAGAGAGAGAGAGAGAGAGAGAGAGAGAGAGAGAGAGAGAGAGAGAGAGAGAGAGAGAGATCTATCAAAGTATATACTACCACTTAATCCTCTGGGACCCCCGGGGATGCATAGGGCCTCAATGAATTCACGCCATATGTCTCTTTCCTGTGCCATCTCTCTGAGCACAACCCATTTCTCAAATCCAACCCACCTACGATTGTCATCAACCACGTTTTTTTTTTTTTTTTTTTTTTTTTTTTTTTTTTTTTTTTTTTTTTTTTTTTTTTTTTTTTTTTGACTACCACGTCTTCCCCTGCCCAGCGGCTTCCATTCAGGTACATCCTGGACTAACTCATCTTCCCTTCTTAGCCCCATCCATCTCCATCTTGATCATCTAACTATATCGTTCACTTGGGTCACCCTTGCCACCTTACAAATAGCCACATTTGTTATATGCTGCTGTCATTTCTTTCCCAGAATCTTCTCAATGTTGTATTGGCTTGTGGTGGCCGATGTGGTAACGTCCCTCACTGATGAACGCCGGATTAGCAGCCACTGACTTGACCTCCTTGGTCCTAGCTTGGGTGGAGAGAGGGCTTGGGCATTGATCATATGCATAAGTGGTCAGTCTCCTCCAGGGCATTGTCCTGCTTAATAGGGCAATGTCACTGCCCCTTGCCTCTGTCACTCATGAGGGGCCTTTAAACCTTTGAAGGCAAGAAATTTTTCACCAGTTGTTATAGTGCTGTACCATCGTATAAATAAAAACAGGAGAGCCTTGATACCGTAATTCTCACCTCACGGCAGTAATACCAATCGAAAGATATTTGGGAAAAAATATTCCTCCTTGGAATAAGAATTTCCATAAACCTAATTACATACGTCTACGTTCTCAACAATACCCTTGCCTACTTGGGTAAAGTTCTTTAACTTCCCCATCTTCTTGTGTTGATGTGTAAAGACTTTTTACTCCCAAAGTTCTTATCTAGAACATACTTTCTCGTAGAATGAAAACTTAAAAAAAAAAGAGAAAAAAAAAACTAGCCAACGCCTAGGATAATCTCCTTTTTTAAAACTTCCGAAAAACAACGGGGACGCCTAACATAAATATTTTCGATCAAATATCAGATAACCAAGAGGTAAATTCTCTCGATCTTAACCAAGACAATAATGGCGATTACCTTGGACGTACCTTAAGATGGACGGTTTGAAACTCACGGGGAATCGAAGGCCATTACTCGGGATTAATGATCTCCGAATAAATCCACTGCATTTGCATTTGGCGCGCCGTAAATCTCGAAAATATATCTAATACTTCAAACCATAATGAGTCATGAATCGGAAGATCCATTGCGGTAATCCAAATCTTATAATGGATCCAATGAATCTTGGCAAGCATCATCACTGTACCCTTACTGTAGGTTTAAAAGGTTTAAAGGTTACTCATGAATGGCAGAGGTAAGGGACAGTGGCAAATGCCCTAGCAGGGCAATGACCTAGAGATTGACCATATATAAATTACATATGATCAGCGCCCAAGCACCCTCTCTACCCAAGCTATGACCAGCGCGTGTCAGACAATGGCTGCTGATGACTCAGCAGATAGGCATATAAGCTCCCCCAAACACAACGCCCTCAATATTAGCTCACAAGGATCGTAAGGTTGCAGAGACTACAAGAAACTATCGGGACCCGAACACCACTCCGGCAGGTCGCTAGGCAAGGACGTTTCAAGTTGGCTGTACTGTATTATATTTACTGTATTCTCGAATGCAGTAATATCATCATACACAAGAAATTAATACTAAAAATCACAGTCGAAATATTACTGATGTAGTAAACTATTTCCCTGAAAGCACAGCTATAAACTTACATCATTGTGAAAGGAAACTAAATTCCTAAAAGCACCACGTAATTATCACAATATCGTTATAAATTGGGAATTACTTTCATAAATAAACATATAAGAAAATTATCTTACTGCTTCAATTTAAAATAATTTTCTTGAAACATTTAACATTATTTGCATTCGATACGGAAATAATATTTAGTGGTGTCATGTGGGCAATAAGAAAACTATTGCAATAAGGAATTAACTTGATAGCAAGCTGGATAACTGTCGGGATGAGCTTAGTACGTTTAGTTTCCTAAGCTCATTGTTATAAAAGTAGATTATTTTATGATTTGCACATAATATAACCAGAAAAAATTTATATATCAGAGATGTGGAAATGATTATAACTTCTCCCCCCCCCCCCCCCCCACCAAAAAGAAAATAAATAAATAAAAATAACATAACATTCCATGATCACATTAAGAATCAGTAAAGTATAGAAAAGGTCATTAGCATTCTACGTCCAACTATATAAAACATAATGTTCATTTATATATTCATTCATTGCTTTGTAACGACAATAATAAATTTCACGTTTAACTAAAATAACTTAAATACCAATAAGCAAAGGAACACAATGACCTTGATATAATTAAGATATCAATACAAAATCGACTAAAAATGACGAGACGGGCAAACTAGTAAATGAACAACGCAAACGTCGTGTATGACCCTCGGCAATAAAGAAGGAACATGAAGTGTTGCAAAGTGGAGATTATCGTGCATGAGGAGATTTCTGTTGCAATTCTGTATCTCGTCAACTTACATTGTACTTTCCAATCGTGTGAAAAAATATTTCAATCCTCCCCAAATCATTGCCCGTTTCAGTCACTGTGGCATGGCAGGCACATCTGACGCAACTCCAATATTGAAGCGTGTGTTTCCTGTTCATATCGAAGCGTATGCAGAATAAAAGCAACGTTCATAAACTTTCTATGCTATATCTTTGTATTAGGCTTAGTTTGCTTTGGGGAGCAGAATTGGTAATCTAATTTAATAAACTGGTGTATATTAAATGTATATTTAGATATGCACACACACGCACCACCCTCTCACCAGGGTATGACTACTCTCTTCCCCCATACGAGAGGGACGGGGAGAGCAAAGCATGCGTGACCAACCAGGACACCATCCACCCGTTGAAATACTACCGTTACAGAGAGTTATTGGGTCCTTTGACTAGCCAGAGAGTACTATATTGGATCCCTCTCAATGGTTACGTCTCATTTTTCCCTTTGCCTACACATACACCAAATAGTCAGGCCTATTCTATACACATTTTCCTGTGTTCTCTTATACCTAACAACACTGAGATTACTCAATAATTTTTCTCTCTCATAGGGTTGACTGCTGCACTGTAATACTTCAGCGGTTACTCTCCTCTTGGTAAGGGTAAAAAAGATTTTTTAGCTAAGGTAAACAGCTCTTCTAGGAGAAAGAGACTTCAAAATCAAACCATTGTTCTCTAGTCTTAGGTAGTGCCATAGCCTCTATACCAGGGTCTTACACTGTCTTGGGGTAGAGTTCTCTTGCTAAAGGGTATTCTCGGGAACACTATTCTATCTTATTTCTCTTCCTTTTGTTTTATTATATAGGAGAGATATAGCTGCTTATAACTCCCCACTTAATTGGAACCTAGAATTATATCTATAAATAAAAATGAAATTTGGAAGTAAACACAAAATTCTGTTCGTGGCTTACATGGCTTCGGGAAACGTCAGGTGGGTTTTGGGGCTACATGGTTTGCTTTAAAAGTAGGCTTTATGAATAGAGGCATATTATTTTTTCATTGTTGCTTTCGCCAAAATCAAAAATATTGCGAAGGGTATGTTTTCACCCCTATCGTCGTTTGTTTATTCCTTTGTGAGCATCTTTACACAAAAACTACACTATCGATTTTGACCAAACTTGGTAGTCATGTTGGACATAACCCAAAGATGTGTCTGTAACATTTTGGATAAAATGCATCAAAGTACTGTACAAGTACATAGCGGTACTCTGAAAATAATCACAATGTTAGTAAATGCAAATATTTTATTAATTTATTTTTTATTGTGAACAAAATTACCCAATTTCAACGAAACTTGGTGGACATGTAGGGTATGGCTCAAGAACAAATACATTAGATTTAAAAGAAAATATATTGAAGTACAAGTACGCAGTGGTGTTAATTTAGAACTAGATGCTTAGCGTGGCGAAGGCATACTCTCTATTGAGTGCCCTTCTAGTTATTTGATGTTTTTGTATGCTTATTCTAAAGAGCAAAATTCTAATGACATTCTCTATTTATCTCTGTATAGGAAATGCAATGCCTATCTATGTGCTTATCATTTTGTAGGTAGTATGGTGGCCAGGGCACCAGCCCCTGGTTGAGATACTACTGCTAGAGAGTTACTGGGTCCTTCCACTGGCCAGAAAATACTACATTGAATCCCTCTCACAGGTTATGGTTCATTTTTAATTTGCCTTCAAATACACCGCATAGTCTGGAGTGTTCTTTACACATTCTCCTCTGTCTTTGTACACCCGACAACAAGATTACCTAACTACTGCACCATAACTGTTTAGTGGCCACTTTCCTATTGGTAAGGGTAGAAGATTATTTAGCTATGGTGAGGAGCTCTTCTAGGACACTCCAAAATCAATCCATTTATCTCTAAACTTGGGTAGTGCCATAGTTTCTGTACCATAATCCTGCACTGTCTTGGGATAGAGTTCTCTTGCTTGAGGATACTCTAAGGCACACTATTTTACCTATTTTTTTCTTTTATTTGTTTTGAAATTTTCATAGTCTATTCATGAAAGATCTATTCTAATGTTGTTACTGTTATTAAAATATTTTATCTTTATTGTTTACCATATCTCTCTTAGTTTATTTATTTATTTTTTTCCTTTTCTCACTGGGCTATTTTTCCTTGTTGGAGCCCTTGGGCTTAGAACATCTTGCTTTCCCAACTAAGGTTGTAGCTTAGCAAATAATAATAATAATGATAATAATAATAATAATAATCCACGGGTGATTACATTTACGTTTCGACTTGCCATATTCCAGACATCTCTCCTCTCGCTCAATTTCCTCTTCAATAGGATCATCATCGTCTCCTCCTATTCCTATCAACGCAAAGGGCCTCTGTTAAACTTTCCCAGTCGTCTCTACCTTGAACTTTTAAATCAACACTTCTCCATTCATCCCATCCTTATTCACGCTTCATAGTTTTAAGCCATGTAAGCCTGGGTGTACCAACTCTTCTAGAGCCTTGTGGAGCCTAATTGAAAGTTTTGTGAACTAATCTCTCTTGGGGAGTGCGAAGAGCATGCTCAAACCATCTCCATCTACCCCTCACCATAACCTCATCCACATATGGTAATCTCTCTTATAGTTTCGTTTCTAATCCTGTCCTGCCATTTAAATCCCAATATCCTTCTGAGGGCTTTGTTCTCAAATCTAGAAAATCTGTTGGATATTGTTTCATTCTCATAGCACGAGTCACGTCCATACAGTAACACAGATTCACTAAACTGCCTTTTTGACGTTATAGGTTCACTAGTTATGCCATAATTCAAACTTTCTTCATGCCCTCTAGAACATGAGATTCCAACCTTTTAGTTCTTCTGTACCCTTTGGACATTTTTATAGGCTTTTATGTACCCTTAAAATTGAGGATGAAAAAGGAGAAACGATATAGATATTGTGATACATCATTCAATCTCAATGCAAATTACATAATGCATTGCACATTATTTGCTATTCTCTCAAATCCAATGTACACCAGAAGAGTAAAAATGTTCCACTGTGGGTAAATGTACTCCAGGTTGGGAATCCATGTTCTAGAACGAACAATACTAGACGAGGAGATAATTTTTTTTTTTTTACAGTAGTAATTCCTATCTTGACTGATTACATCTTCATCATCTATGCCTATTGAGGTAAAGGACCTCTAAGAGGATTCATTGGCTAGATTCATCAAATAGCCAGTTCCTTGTGATGCGCAGCGCTTATCTAACAAAAGTAAGTGACCCATGCCGGTCCATACTAATTCCAGTAAGATCATCCGTGATTGATTTACTTAGTTTGTAATGAAAAAAAATTAGTTTTTTTTAAAGTTAAAGTCGACTATTCAAAGTTAAAAACGAAAGAGAAACGAAATACCGTAGGATCTTGAATAAATTACGCCTACCCGTTTTACTATTCAGGGATATATGGAGTGATGCAAATCAAAATGCAATAACTGCACAACTTGTGTTAACTTCACGGTGCTATGAAACTACAAATGGTCTATATAAGATTTCTTTACTGAAAAGATGCATCTCCACTACATCAATTCTCTTTAGGTGAAATAACTTCATATCATTTCAGAAAAACTTTCACACCGCCATATAGATCACCTGTATCAGTTCGTGTCATGTATTCGTTTTGTTGTGGTGGCCTATTGCAAACGTCCCTGCCTACTGATCGCTGGACTGGGCCTCGAGTCCCGTCCAAACTCAATAGTTTCTTTTAGTGTCTACAACCTCATAATTCTATGAGCTAAGAACAGGGGGGTTTGGAGAGCATATAGATCTATCTGCTGAGTCAGCAGCCATTACTTGATTCTCCCTGTTCCTAGCTTGGGTGGAGAGGGGGCTTGGGCGCTGATTGTATAAATACACACATACATATATATATATATATATATATATATATATATATATATATATATACATACAAATATATATATATGGTCAGTCTCTAGGATATTGTCACAGTCCCTTAACTCTACTATTCACGAGCGTCCTTTAAACCTCTGGAAACATAGGCATTTTTTAACCGTTCTGAAGAGTTTACGTTTTATTAGTATTCTTTACGTATACTGCGAACAACAAGAGCCCTTTTAATTGAAAATGATGATGTTCATATATATAATAAAATAAGATGGCGGAAAGGAAAAGAGCCAGATTCAACAACAACTTTGAGTTTTCGCTTTCGGACGAAATGCTTATCAATCACCGTAATGACTTCAGTAACTTGTGCAAGCGCAAACTTTTATAATAAGACAGCAAGGGCAATTTGTCCCCAGGCACTCTCCTCCCATAACTCAAAATGCCGCAATTTCTTTTCTTTTAAGCCGGGACTCATCTCCACTGGACCTTACAATGAATAAATCTTGAAATTAATACGCGTCTGTTTGGGCATTAATTAAAATCCCCCAGCCTCTCAGTGTGATTAATATTTCCATAGATAAATCCTAATCATCTCATTCATTTAAACTTGCCTTTCCTCTCACTTT
>NC_090752.1:76396782-76414282 GCF_036898095.1 Palaemon carinicauda
GAGAGAGAGAGAGAGAGAGAGAGAGAGAGAGAGAGATGACCACGCTGGCCAGTGCGGATTAGTGAGGGTGAAAAATGTTCGTCTGATTGCTCACAGCAAATCAACATAGTATGGGCGAGCCTGACTAGTACAGATTGGCTGATCACGACGATACGCTGACCCTATTCCCACGTTAAGGAATCAACACTCTGAAAGGGATATATACATGTGTGTATATATATATATATATATATATATATATATATATATATATATATATATATATATATATTACTGTATATATATATATGTATATATATATATATATATATATATATATATATATATATATATATATATATGTGTGTATATATATATATATATATATATATATATATATATATGTATATATATATATATATATATAAACGGATGCAATAATAAATAATTCTCTCTGAAAATTGCTGTCCTTCGAAGTATAGATGACTCCTGATATCAATGCACCGTGCAATGCAACAAAGACTGGTCTGGCAAAGGTTCGTGGAATTCATGAGGTGATGAAATGCTACTAAAGGACGTCTGACAGTTTTCAACGCCGGCGTCACTCACTTTTTTAAACTTGCATCGTCCCACGTAGAACTCATGTGACAGAAATCTTTGAAAATACAAAATGTCATCAGGATGTTCTCAATGAATTAAGGTCAATTCAAACTATGTATACATATTGGCTATAGTTTATAACCAAGGACAAAAGGGTGTAAATTACTGGGCATACGAAGACTAATGTATATTGGGGGCATGGTGTAAAGGGCTAAGAAGAACAAATCTGGTTGTGTCTGGGTTAACTGAAAAATATAAAACAAGATCAATTTCAACACAAAAGGGTTTTATACACTGTGCAAACACTTTTAGTCAACATTCTTACACAAAAACTTTATCCTATAAATTAAAATTTTTGCGATAATCAAGAACACGATTACACAATTTTTATCATCATAAAAACAATTTTCGTGTATTAAGTGTTTATACCTAATTCTTCTATTTCTTTCTTCATTACACTTTCCTCTAATTGGGAGTTGGACTCGTGTTAATTACATCGTTCTCCTCATGAAATAAAAATGAAAAGTAACACACAAGGAACTTTTTTCTTTTTTCTAAAGCATTAAGAGGCCAAGATTTAGAACACCTCTCACCACCTCTTCACGTGAGCTGCAGTTGCTCAGACGACGCTTAATAAGCATTTCTTCTTTTAATTAATCACTTGTCTTGGATTCGACCTCATTAATTAGAAGTGGAATGGGATTACCCCCTGAGTGAAGACAATGGCCTGTAACTACGTGGAGGAAAAAGGTTTTAGTTGACAGTGGTTTTCCCTCCGTGGTCGATGCCCACCCCGGATAAAAGAGAAGAGCTACGCGAACAGGTTTCATCGCCCTTTGCTTCACAAAAACAACCAACATCAACAAACTGGAGTTTAGAGTTTGGTGGCCTATTGGAAACGTCCCTGCCTGGCGTTCTGGTGGATGGGTAGAACTTTAAAAGTTCAAAATTGCAGCAAATGCATTTAGTTGAACAGGGTGGCATAAGTCTCCTTTTATAGTTCATATATGAGGGATCTGTTTATGTGTTGTTACTGTTCTTAAAATGTGTTATTGTTATAATGTTGTTCCTGTTCGTAAAATATTTCATTCTATTATTTTAATACTTTTCATAATTTATTAACATCCTTATTTCCTTTCCTCACTGGGCTATTTATTCCTGTTGGAGCCCTTGGGCTTATACCATTCTGCTTTCTGAACTAGGGTTGTAGCTTAGCTAGTAATAATAATAATAATAATAATAATAATAATAGGAGATGGAGTCCCGCTCAAACTCATAGTTTCTTTTAATGTCTGCAACCTTTTGAGCTAAGGATGGGGTATTGGGGGAGCCTATAGGTGTACCTGCTAAGTCATTAGCAGACATTACCTGGCCTTTTCTGTTCCTAGCTTGGGTGGTGAGGGGGCTTGAGCGCTTATCATATGTATATCTTGGTCAGTCTCTAGGGCACTGTCACTGTCCCTTGTCTCTATCATTCATGAGTGACCTTTAAAACTTGAAACTGATTTATTAAGTTGACTTTCAGAACATGAATTGTGCTTTCATAAAAACCTAACCCCAATTCACACAAAGGAAATGTTTCAGCTGTGTTCCTATGGAAGGATTTTAATGCAATATAAGAATGTAAAGTCAGATTGATATCATTTATGGCTCTAACTTTAGAATTTTTTTTCCAAAGGGAATGATTGGCATTTCCATTGTCATCATATGTTTACTTTGATGATGGTAAATTGCTTACAACTACTGTATAAGTATATTAAATTGCACTGTTTCTACTAGCACTAACACTACTAATAAATGTAACAATAGTCATCCTTTCCGAAAAAAAAAAAAATGCTACAGAACTTATGTTCAATAACGCATTTTTTTTTTTTTACTTTGAAAACAAAAAAGCATTGAATAAAAGGAAGTTGCAAACAGCTAATCGTAAATCTACAATGATAAACAAACTACAAGTAATCATATAAACGAGTAAGCAAATGAATTTTAAAGTGAACAAATAAATCATCGTAAAACAATGAAAATGTCCAAACTTGTAGGTCACGGCCCATAATATTTTTTTTTTTTTTCGATGAGGACGGATTGTTTCTTTTTCTTCTTTCTCTCCTTCTTCATTATGAGAAGGCATAGAATTCGGTCCTTCGGAAACTTATAATCTTTTTTTTTTCTGGTCTCCCTTTGCCTCTTGATACAAATGTACAGAAAGCCAATATATCGTTCCTTGATCTTTAACGAGTACAATACAGACTATTCTTTCTCCTACTGGTATTGGTCGTTTCTGTTCTTTTTTCTCGTCTGTACTTTTTGCTTACTTATGTTGTGGGCTTATTTTCAATTCTTATTCACTGATCATATTAGGTCATTTGTATATTTATATACACATTCACAAAGCCCTTACATGCAATGATCAAATGAATATTATTGTTAAAAAGAGAGGATACTAACCAACCTAATGAATTAAACTTGACTCTTACAGAGCTTTCTCGAACAAACTCGGGAAGGAAAAATATGATACATGTTGAACGTTAATGATGAAAAAAAAAAAAACTAACTAGAAATAGAAATCTACTTTAAATAAAAATCTAAATCATAAAAACTCTCCAAATCCAATAAAAAGTTAATCAAAGTTTTCTGACCGAAACTTAAATCTTTGTTTTCTAAAAGCATCGTGAAGGGCAAAACACATATAAACATACATACAGACAGGAATAGGTTTGTCACTGCGAATATTATTTTTCAGCAAGACTACAGGGATGAGGATGGCTAGCCTCATAGCCTCTTTTTGACTCCACAACCACTGCCTGGTCCTCCCTGGTCCTAGTTTGGGTGGAAGGGGGGGGGGGGACTTAGGCGCTGATCATATGTAGGCTATATATGGTTAGTTTCTAGGGCATCGTCGCTGTCCTTTGCCTCTGCCATTTATGAGTGGCACGTAAACCTTTAAAATATGTCTTGCTACCCAATTATAGCGTTGTTGACTGCTGCCGGGGGGGGGGGGGACACTAATTCTGCCAGCGTAACAAGGTGCTTTACAAATAACATAAAACACTCAATACATTTATGTCTACGCTGTTCTTTCTTCTTTCTCTTCGTCTTGTTTTTTTGTTGAAGTTTTTATAGTTTGCATGTAAAAGATCTAATTTAATGTTGTTACTGTTCTTAGAATATTTCATTTTGATTGTTTATTACTTCTCTTGTAGTTTATTTCCTTGTTACCTTTTCCCGCTGGGCTATTTTTCCTTGTTGGAGCCCTTGCGCCTGTAGTATCCGGCTTTTCCAACTAGGGTTATAGTTTAGCTTGAAATAATAATAATAATAATAATAATAATAATAATAATATATATATATATATATATATATATATATATATATATATACAGGTATATATATATACATACATATATATATATATATATATATATGCATATATATATATATATATATATATATATATATATGTGTGTGTGTGTGTGTGTGTGTGGATCTACTGTATATATGCATATGTTTGTGTGTATGAATTAACATATGTGAGATTGTGGTAATTACTAAGAAGTGAGTTATCCTGTACGCTTACAAAACTCAAATGTAATGGAGAGACTTCACAAAACTATTCCGATTTTCTGTATAAACAAGATAGAAATTCATTTTCCTCAACACTTGATGTCCACAACATCCCTTTATCTATATTACCGATGCTATTTTTTCTTTTTAAACAAACTTGTAAACCAGTTTCTTATACAACCTTACTGGAAAGAGTAAGGGCGATAGCAGAGAAAAATAATTCATTGGGAATGGAAAATTTGAACTAGACCTAAATCTTGAATTCCAATACATTGCATTACAAAGTTTTCTTTGTAAATATTCAACAGTGAACTAGTTCCGACTATTAATCTATTCCATAAACTAGAAGGACAGTAAAGAGCATGCCTTCGCCACGCCAAGCTGTTTTATTTTGCCTCTAACTCCGCTGAGTACTTGTACTTCGATGTACTGTACTTTCTTCTAAATCTAATGGATTTGTCATACCTCACATGTTCACACAGTTTCTTTGAAATTGGCTCATCAGTTTTTGCATAATATCGTGCACAAACAGAAAATAAACCAAATAAATATTTGCCATTTAGTTAACATCGCTATTATTTTCAAAGTACTGCTGCGTATTTACACTTTCATGTGCTTTATCCAAAATGTTGCAGAATTTTACTTGGGTCATACCCAGCACGACTACCAGGTTTGGTCAAAATCGGTACAATAGTTTATGTGTAAAATCATTAACAAATAAACAAGTAAGCTACGAAACAGACAAAGGTGAATACATACCCATTGCAAAATTTTCGATTTCGGCGAAGGCAATTAGGAGTGACTCCTGTATCAGCTCTACTATTATCTAATCTGAATCTGAAGAGAGACCTGGATCATTGCTAATTCCAATACATCTCTCACATAGTGTTCACAGTGAGGGTTTCCACAAAACCTGTACACTTTTAATCGTAAGTGTAAACAATAATTAAACAGTACATGGACAATCTATCTTCCCTATAGCTGACAGCCCTAAGCCTGTTATTCTCCATATGACAGGTGCTGTTCCATTCTGTTCTCACTTCTCTCCTACCTTTCCTATTTACCAGACTCCTTTCCACACTGATTGTGTAGATGGTATTAATTTCAAAACAACACATTCCTTCTCTTCTATTTCTATCTTTTCATTCTCTTCCATGTTTTTCTTACTCCATTTTTTTCTTATCAACTCTATTTCATGTTTTTCTGCATCCTAATTTTCCATATTTCTCTTATCCATTCATTTCAATGTTTCTTTGAAGTCTGTCGCTATCGTATTTCTCACTGAACTCCAAGAATGTTAATAATATCCCTTTGAAATTTGCCTTTGTTTCAGGCTTTAGCTTTTATACAGTGTAACAACAAATGCAATTCATCACCTCTAAAATATCTGAATTTCCGAACCTGCAATGAATACTAAGTCAATGTGGCATCAACCTTTTCAATTAAATTGTCTAATATATACGACAATTCCTCAGCTTAGATGCACATATTACTCCATTCTAAATAAAACTTTGGAAGATAGGTAGCTTAATAGTAAAGTCATTCTAGCTTTATAGAGATGCCATCTACCTGCAAAATTCTAAAATTGGTGTACGAGAAGCGTGGCTGTTTTCCATAATAATTTTATTTCCTATTTCACATTATAACGATTAATATTTCGAGGGACTTTTATTTCCTATTTCACATTTAAGGATTAATCTCTCAAGGCAGTTTAATTTCCTATTTCACATTGTAAGGATTAATCTTTCGAGGGAGTTTTATTTCCTTGAGTTTTATTTACTATTTCACAATGTAAGGATTAATCTTTCGAGGGGGTTTTATTTCCTATTTCACATTGTAAGGATTGATCTTTCGAGGGAGTTTTATTTCCTATTTCACATTGTAAGGATTATTCTCTCGAGGGAGTTTTGTTTCCTATTTCACATTGTAAGGATTAATCTTTCGAGGGAGTTTTATTTCCTATTTCACATTGTAAGGATTGATCTTTCGAGGGAGTTTTATTTCCTATTTCACATTGTAAGGATTGATCTTTCGAGGGAGTTTTATTTCCTATTTCACATTGTAAGGATTATTCTCTCGAGGGAGTTTTGTTTCCTATTTCACATTGTAAGGATTAATCTTTCGAGGGAGTTTTATTTCCTATTTCACATTGTAAGGATTAATATCTCGAGGGAGTTTTATTTCCTATTTCACATTGTAAGGATTGATCTCTCGAGGGAGTTTTATTTCCTATTTCGCATTGTAAGGATTAATCTTTCGAGGGAGTTTTATTTCCTATTTCACATTTTAAGGATCAATCTCTTGAGGGAGTTTTATTTCCTATTTCACATTGTAAGGATTAATCTCTCGAGGGAGTTTTATTTCCTATTTCACATTTAAGGATCAATCTCTCAACGCAGTTTTGTTTCCTATTTCACATTGTAAGGATTAATCTATCGAGGGAGTTGTATTTCCTATTTCACATTGTAAGGATCAATCTCTTGAGGGAGTTTTATTTCCTATTTCACATTGTAAGGATTAATCTTTCGAGGGAGTTTTATTTCCTATTTCACATTGTAAGGATTAATCTCTCGAGGAAGTTTTATTTCCTATTTCACATTTAAGGATCAATCTCTCAACGCAGTTTTATTTCCTATTTCACATTGTAAGGATTAATCTTTCGAAGGAGTTTTATTTCCTATTTCACAATGTAAGGATTAATATCTCCAGGGAGTTTTATTTCCTATATCACATTGTAGGGATTAATCTCTCGAGGGAGTTTTATTTCCTATTTCACATTGTAAGGATTGATCTCTCAACGCAGTTTTATTTCCTATTTCACATTGTAAGGATTAATCTTTCGATGGAGTTTTATTTCCTATTTCACAATGTAAGGATTAATATCTCCAGGGAGTTTTATTTCCTATATCACATTGTAGGGATTAATCTCTCGAGGGAGTTTTATTTCCTATTTCACATTGTAAGGATTGATCTCTCGAGGGAGTATTATTTCCTATTTCACATTGTAAGGATTAATCTCTCGAGGGAGTTTTATTTCCTATTTCACATTTAAGGATCAATCTCTCAACGCAGTTTTGTTTCCTATTTCACATTGTAAGGATTAATCTATCGAGGGAGTTGTATTTCCTATTTCACATTGTAAGGATCAATCTCTTGAGGGAGTTTTATTTCCTATTTCACATTTAAGGATCAATCTCTCAACGCAGTTTTATTTCCTATTTCACATTGTAAGGATTAATCTTTCGAAGGAGTTTTATTTCCTATTTCACAATGTAAGGATTAATATCTCCAGGGAGTTTTATTTCCTATATCACATTGTAGGGATTAATCTCTCGAGGGAGTTTTATTTCCTATTTCACATTGTAAGGATTGATCTCTCAACGCAGTTTTATTTCCTATTTCACATTGTAAGGATTAATCTTTCGAAGGAGTTTTATTTCCTATTTCACAATGTAAGGATTAATATCTCCAGGGAGTTTTATTTCCTATATCACATTGTAGGGATTAATCTCTCGAGGGAGTTTTATTTCCTATTTCACATTGTAAGGATTGATCTCTCGAGGGAGTATTATTTCCTATTTCACATTGTAAGGATTAATCTCTCGAGGGAGTTTTATTTCCTATTTCACATTTAAGGATCAATCTCTCAACGCAGTTTTGTTTCCTATTTCACATTGTAAGGATTAATCTATCGAGGGAGTTGTATTTCCTATTTCACATTGTAAGGATCAATCTCTTGAGGGAGTTTTATTTCCTATTTCACATTGTAAGGATTAATCTTTCGAGGGAGTTTTATTTCCTATTTCACATTGTAAGGATTAATCTCTCGAGGGAGTTTTATTTCCTATTTCACATTTAAGGATCAATCTCTCAACGCAGTTTTATTTCCTATTTCACATTGTAAGGATTAATCTTTCGAAGGAGTTTTATTTCCTATTTCACAATGTAAGGATTAATATCTCCAGGGAGTTTTATTTCCTATATCACATTGTAGGGATTAATCTCTCGAGGGAGTTTTATTTCCTATTTCACATTGTAAGGATTGATCTCTCAACGCAGTTTTATTTCCTATTTCACATTGTAAGGATTAATCTTTCGAAGGAGTTTTATTTCCTATTTCACAATGTAAGGATTAATATCTCCAGGGAGTTTTATTTCCTATATCACATTGTAGGGATTAATCTCTCGAGGGAGTTTTATTTCCTATTTCACATTGTAAGGATTGATCTCTCGAGGGAGTATTATTTCCTATTTCACATTGTAAGGATTAATCTCTCGAGGGAGTTTTATTTCCTATTTCACATTTAAGGATCAATCTCTCAACGCAGTTTTGTTTCCTATTTCACATTGTAAGGATTAATCTATCGAGGGAGTTGTATTTCCTATTTCACATTGTAAGGATCAATCTCTTGAGGGAGTTTTATTTCCTATTTCACATTGTAAGGATTAATCTTTCGAGGGAGTTTTATTTCCTATTTCACATTGTAAAGATTAATCTCTCGAGGGAGTTTTATTTCCTATTTCACATTTAAGGATCAATCTCTCAACGCAGTTTTATTTCCTATTTCACATTGTAAGGATTAATCTTTCGAAGGAGTTTTATTTCCTATTTCACAATGTAAGGATTAATATCTCCAGGGAGTTTTATTTCCTATATCACATTGTAGGGATTAATCTCTCGAGGGAGTTTTATTTCCTATTTCACATTGTAAGGATTGATCTCTCAACGCAGTTTTATTTCCTATTTCACATTGTAAGGATTAATCTTTCGAAGGAGTTTTATTTCCTATTTCACAATGTAAGGATTAATATCTCCAGGGAGTTTTATTTCCTATATCACATTGTAGGGATTAATCTCTCGAGGGAGTTTTATTTCCTATTTCACATTGTAAGGATTGATCTCTCGAGGGAGTATTATTTCCTATTTCACATTGTAAGGATTAATCTCTCGAGGGAGTTTTATTTCCTATTTCACATTTAAGGATCAATCTCTCAACGCAGTTTTGTTTCCTATTTCACATTGTAAGGATTAATCTATCGAGGGAGTTGTATTTCCTATTTCACATTGTAAGGATCAATCTCTTGAGGGAGTTTTATTTCCTATTTCACATTGTAAGGATTAATCTTTCGAGGGAGTTTTATTTCCTATTTCACATTGTAAGGATTAATCTCTCGAGGGAGTTTTATTTCCTATTTCACATTTAAGGATCAATCTCTCAACGCAGTTTTATTTCCTATTTCACATTGTAAGGATTAATCTTTCGAAGGAGTTTTATTTCCTATTTCACAATGTAAGTATTAATATCTCCAGGGAGTTTTATTTCCTATATCACATTGTAGGGATTAATCTCTCGAGGGAGTTTTATTTCCTATTTCACATTGTAAGGATTGATCTCTCAACGCAGTTTTATTTCCTATTTCACATTGTAAGGATTAATCTTTCGAAGGAGTTTTATTTCCTATTTCACAATGTAAGGATTAATATCTCCAGGGAGTTTTATTTCCTATATCACATTGTAGGGATTAATCTCTCGAGGGAGTTTTATTTCCTATTTCACATTGTAAGGATTGATCTCTCGAGGGAGTATTATTTCCTATTTCACATTGTAAGGATCAATCTCTTGAGGGAGTTTTATTTCCTATTTCACATTGTAAGGATTAATCTTTCGAGGGAGTTTTATTTCCTATTTCACATTTTAAGGATTAATCTATCGAGGGAGTTGTATTTCCTATTTCACATTGTAAGGATCAATCTCTTGAGGGAGTTTTATTTCCTATTTCACATTGTAAGGATTAATCTTTCGAGGGAGTTTTATTTCCTATTTCACATTGTAAGGATTAATCTCTCGAGGGAGTTTTATTTTCTATTTCACATTTAAGGATCAATCTCTCAACGCAGTTTTATTTCCTATTTCACATTGTAAGGATTAATCTTTCGAAGGAGTTTTATTTCCTATTTCACAATGTAAGGATTAATATCTCCAGGGAGTTTTATTTCCTATATCACATTGTAGGGATTAATCTCTCGAGGGAGTTTTATTTCCTATTTCACATTGTAAGGATTGATCTCTCAACGCAGTTTTATTTCCTATTTCACATTGTAAGGATTAATCTTTCGAAGGAGTTTTATTTCCTATTTCACAATGTAAGGATTAATATCTCCAGGGAGTTTTATTTCCTATATCACATTGTAGGGATTAATCTCTCGAGGGAGTTTTATTTCCTATTTCACATTGTAAGGATTGATCTCTCGAGGGAGTATTATTTCCTATTTCACATTGTAAGGATTAATCTTTCGAGGGAGTTTTATTTCCTATTTCACATTGTAAGGAATAATCTCTCGAGGGAGTTTTATTTCCTATTTCACATGGTAAGGATTAATCTCTCGAGGGAGTTTTGTTTCCTATTTCACATTGTAAGGATTAATCTTTCGAGGAAGTTTTATTTCCTATTTCACATTGTAAGGATTGATCTCTCGAGGGAGTTTTGTTTCCTATTTCACATTGTAAGGATTGATCTCTCGAGGGAGTTTTATTTCCTATTTCACATTGTAAGGATTGATCTCTCGAGGGAGTTTTATTTCCTATTTCACATTGTAAGGATTGATCTCTCGAGGGAGTTTTATTTCCTATTTCACATTGTAAGGATTGATCTCTCGAGGGAGTTTTATTTCCTATTTCACATTGTAAGGATTAATCTTTCGAGGAAGTTTTATTTCCTATTTCACATTGTAAGGATTGATCTCTCGAGGGAGTTTTATTTCCTATTTCACATTGTAAGGATTGATCTCTCGAGGGAGTTTTATTTCCTATTTCACATTGTAAGGATTAATCTTTCGAGGGAGTTTTATTCCCTATTTCACATTGTAAGGATTAATCTCTCGAGGGAGTTTTATTTCCTATTTCACATTTAAGGATCAATCTCTCAACGCAGTTTTATTTCCTATTTCACATTGTAAGGATTAATCTTTCGAAGGAGTTTTATTTCCTATTTCACAATGTAAGGATTAATATCTCCAGGGAGTTTTATTTCCTATATCACATTGTAAGAATTAATCTCTCGAGTGAGTTTTATTTCCTATTTCACATTGTAAGGATTGATCTCTCGAGGGAGTTTTATTTTCTATTTCGCATTGTAAGGATTAATCTTTCGAGGGAGTTTTATTTCCTATTTCACATTTTAAGGATTAATCTCTCGAGGGAGTTTTATTTCCTATTTCACATTGTAAGGATTAATCTTTCGAAGGAGTTTTATTTCCTTGGAGTTTTATTTCCTATTTCACAATGTAAGGATTAATATCTCCAGGGAGTTTTATTTCCTATATCACATTGTAAGGATTAATCTCTCGAGGGAGTTTTATTTCCAATTTCACATTGTAAGGATTGATCTCTCGAGGGAGTTTTATTTCCTATTTCACATTGTAAGGATTAATATCTCGAGGAAGTTTTATTTCCTATATCACATTGTAAGGATTAATCTTTCGAGGGAGTTTTATTTTCTATTTCACATTGTAAGAATTAATCTTTCGAGGGAGTTTTAATTCCTTGGAGTTTTATTTCCTATTTCACATTGTAAGGATTAATATCTCGAGGGAGTTTTATTTCCTATATCACATTGTAAGGATTAATCTTTCGAGGGAGTTTTATTTTCTATTTCACATTGTAAGAATTAATCTTTCGATGGAGCTTTAATTCCTTGGAGTTTTATTTCCTATTTCACATTGTAAGGATTAATATCTCGAGGGAGTTTTATTTCCTATTTCACATTGGTAGGATTAATCTTTTGAGGGAGTTTTATTTTTTTGGAGTTTTATTTCCTATTTCACATTGTAAGGATTAATATCTTAAGGGAGTTCTATTTCCTATTTCACATTGTAAGGATTGATCTCTCGAGGGAGTTTTATTTCCTATTTCACATAGTAAGGATTAATCTTTCGAGGGAGTTTTATTTCCTATATCACATTGTAAGGATTAATCTTTCGAGGGAGTTTTATTTTCTATTTCACAATGTAAGGATTAATCTTTCGAGGGAGTTTTATTTTCTATTTCACATTGTAAGGATTAATCTTTCGAGGGAGTTTTATTTTCTATTTCACATTGTAAGAATTAATCTTTCGAGGGAGTTTTAATTCCTTGGAGTTTTATTTCCTATTTCACATTGTAAGGATTAATCTCTCGAGGGAGTTTTATTTCCTATTTCACATTGTAAAAATTAATCTTTCGAGGGAGTTTTATTTCCTATATCACATTGTAAGGATTAATCTTTCGAGGGAGTTTTATTTTCTATTTCACATTGTAAGAATTAATCTTTCGAGGGAGTTTTAATTCCTTGGAGTTTTATTTCCTATTTCACATTGTAAGGATTAATATCTCGAGGGAGTTTTATTTCCTATTTCACATTGTAAGGATTAATCTTTCGAGGGAGTTTTATTTTTTTTGGAGTTTTATTTCCTATTTCCCATTGTAAGGATTATTATCTCAAGGGAGTTTTATTTCCTATTTCACATTGTAAGGATTGATCTCTCGAGGGAGTTTTATTTCTTTGGAGTTTTATTTCCTATTTCACATTGTAAGGATTAATATCTCGAGGGAGTTTTATTTCCTATTTCACATTGTAAGGATTGATCTCTCGAGGGAGTTTTATTTCTTATTTCACATTGTAAGGATTAATCTTTCGAGGGAGTTTTATTTCCTAATTCACATTGTAAGGATTAATCTTTCGAGGGAGTTTTATTTCCTATTTTACATTGTAAGAATTAATCTTTCGAGGGAGTTTGATTTCCTATTTCACATTGTAAGGATTAATATCTCGAGGGAGTTTTATTTCCTATTTCACTTTGTAAGGATTAATCTTTCGAGGGAGTTTTATTTCCTTGGAGTTTTATTTCCTATTTCACATTGTAAGGATTGATCTCTCGAGGGAGTTTTATTTCCTATTTCACATTGTAAGGATTAATATCTCGAGGGAGTTTTATTTTCTATTTCACATTGTAAGGATTAATCTTTCGAGGGAGTTTTATTTCCTATATCACATTGTAAGGATTAATCTTTCGAGGGAGTTTTATTTCCTATTTCACATTGTAAGAATTAATCTTTCGAGGGAGTTTTATTTCCTTGGAGTTTTATTTCCTATTTCACATTGTAAGGATTGATATCTCGAGGGAGTTTTATTTCCTATGTCACATTTTAAGGATTAATGTTTCGAGGGAGTTTTATTTTTTTGGAGTTTTATTTCCTATTTCACATTGTAAGGATTAATATCTCAAGGGAGTTTTATTTCCTATTTCACATTGTAAGGATTGATCTCTCGAGGGAGTTTTATTTCTTTGGAGTTTTATTTCCTATTTCACATTGTAAGGATTAATATCTCGAGGGAGTTTTATTTCCTATTTCATATTGTAAGGATTGATCTCTCGAGGGAGTTTTATTTCCTATTTCACATTGTAAGGATTAATCTTTCGAGGGAGTTTTATTTCCTATTTCACATTGTAAGAATTAATCTTTCGAGGGAGTTTTATTTCCTTGGAGTTTGATTTCCTATTTCACATTGTAAGGATTAATCTCTCGAGGGAGTTTTATTTCCTATTTCACTTTGTAAGGATTAATCTTTCGAGGGAGTTTTATTTCCTTGGAGTTTTATTTCCTATTTCACATTGAAAGGATTAATTTCTCGAGTGAGTTTTATTTCCTATTTCACATTGTAAGGATTGATCTCTCGAGGGAGTTTTATTTCCTATTTCACATTGTAAGGATTGATCTCTCGAGGGAGTTTTATTTCTTATTTCACATTGTAAGAATTAATCTCTCGAGGGAGTTTTATTTCCTAATTCACATTGTAAGGATTGATCTCTCGAGGGAGTTTTATTTCTTATTTCACATTGTAAGAATTAATCTCTCGAGGCAGTTTTATTTCCTAATTCACATTGTAAGGATTGATCTCTCGAGGGAGTTTTATTTCTTATTTCACATTGTAAGAATTAATCTCTCGAGGGAGTTTTATTTCCTAA
The DNA here is from genome assembly GCF_036898095.1 of Palaemon carinicauda. Taxonomy (NCBI): domain Eukaryota; kingdom Metazoa; phylum Arthropoda; class Malacostraca; order Decapoda; family Palaemonidae; genus Palaemon; species Palaemon carinicauda. The sequence goes on from NC_090752.1 coordinate 76,410,929, forward strand.
TTCACATTGTAAGGATTGATCTCTCGAGGGAGTTTTATTACTTATTTCACATTGTAAGAATTAATCTCTCGAGGGAGGGTTATTATATATGTCTTAAGAGCTTAAAAATAATTACAGTGATATGAGTAGTAATAGTAAAATCTATATTTATCATTATCATTAAGTTGTTATTAAATAATTGCTCAGTAATATATATATATATATATATATATATATATATATATATATATATATATATATATATATATATCAATGACGTAACTGAATTGTGATGTCTAATAAATCTACTACAATGCATACAAATCCAATGCGGTGAACTTTTTATTCAGGGCGAGGAAAATCTATTGCGATGTGGGAAATCTAGAATGTTCGGCTTATGAGGAAATTTGAGAACTCTCGAATCCGAAATTGTTATATCTTAGTAAAAAGGGGTTTGTTTGTGAAAGTGTTTTTATCCAGAGAATAGGAATATTTTTAGTTACCTCCTACAGTGCTATGGCAATGTAAACTTCCATTATTGCAAAGATCCTTATCAGAGCATTTAGGGAATAAGGTTTTGTGAAGTTTCTACGTGACACAGCCGTATAGCATGTATGGCCGGGGGTGGGGGTGGGGGGTATATAGTTTTTTGCATTGCAGAGGCCTACTTCTAGGCACTCACATTGAAGTCTACAACGTCCTTGCAAAGCAGATTAAAAGTAGTGTTTACTTTCAGCTACTGATACTCTGTTCTCTCGTACCTCTGTGATCTCTATGTTATATCAATTTGATTGTGAACTATTCACTCGTGCGTCTCTTATCTCAATAATACTTTTATGGTGTTTGGATTGGTCAAGTGTTAATATGATAGTCTAAGCCCATTTTTTAGTCTGAATTGCTTATAGTACTCAAATATTACTATATATGTCTAAGTCTACTACCATTTTTGTTTGAATTTGTATGATCACTGTTTCCTCACTCGGTCTAATTACTAAGCCTAAAGTATTACCTTACATGCTGTTAACGACATTTAATTGTGTATTAATCTGTTGATCGAAACGAACTGCATAATTGGGACCCACGCTCTGCTTGTAGCAGCACATAACATCTTTTGTATTTCTTTAATTAAATACCATACTTTTGAGATTTCTCATGATTGTTAGCTAAGGCGAGTGTGGATCGAGATGTAAAATTGTGATCATGTAAAATATGTAGAGTAAAACCTGCTTGATATCGCTGTATTGGACTATGTAATATTCTTGTAAAAAATTTATATTCTTTTTTAATATATAATAAAATTATAGTTTTGTAAGCCATTTGTATATCTAATCTTTTGAATTACTTTTTTTTATAACTGTTTCCACCTCGAGTTTGGTTATTATTTCTCTTAAAACTATCTAAGTCATAAACCTAAAAGAACTCTGTTAGAGCATTTCAGATAAATTAATTTCCTGATTGATTTTCTGAACTTGTAAAACAAGAAAATCTAACACACACACACATCACAATTTCTTCAAAGCTTCAGCTCCACCGAACTCAAATAAGAAACAAAAAACAAACACACACACACACACACACACACATATATATATATATATATATATATATATATATATATATATATATATATATATATATATATATATATATATATATATGTGTGTGTGTGTGTGTATGTATATCACAGCAGGTAAATTACATAGACTTGTGAGCTCCAAACTTACCTGTTTATTTTACATAAATCTGTTATATTTGAAAAATACCCAAGCTTTGAGATTATACGTAACTCTCAGACGGCACACTGGATACCCAAAGGTCTCTACTTTACACTCGAAACAAAACTAAGTAATTACTTCATAACAACTATTCTAAACCAAACTCTTACTTCGGTTCTTAGTCGTGGATTACGAGCAAAGCACTGTAGGAAATATTGCTGATCGAAAGTTGCCAACTACTCAAGTAGCAGACGAGTTCCAACGTATATGGTGAAGCAACCCTTTCTCAACTATCTCGGCCCGTCACTCCTCGAAACTATAAAAAAAGAGTAAATCAAATTCGACAATTTTCATGCACCTTCTAACCACGTGAAAACAAAAAATTAAGTAATCCCCCGTGTTCATACCTCGTATTGGTCATACAGCATACCTAAACGAGGTTACATAAGACTTCCTAACAAAATAAGTGAAATGAAAAGTAGATTCTTAAAAAAATAATGTAAATTTACATACATGAAACTGAATGAAAATACAATTAAACCAATGACGATATCTTATGTAATTTACATACATCTCTTAAATACACAAATGACATACATGAGTAAAATATTTACTAATATGCTAGACCAGCTTCATGAGAACATATATGCTCCATAGATATGTCGACCATATCACCCACCTTTATACAGTACAACTACCGAAGTGGAAACATGACTGAGTGCTTTGGTTGGTACGTTGCGGATCACGTTTGGCATTTCACCCCCCAGTTCACATAGCTGTTAGGGCTAACACCAACTGATGGGGTCAAGAAATATGGTGTGGGGCTAGCAACTTCACCAATAAAGACATACTTGATCAGGAAGGGTGTATCATAATGGTGTCACCAATCAATGGGAATAGGGCCTAAGCTGTGTATACGTGTGTGTGTGTGTGTATATATATATATATATATATATATATATATATATATATATATATATATATATATATATATATATATATAAACATAAGAAGAGAAGCAAGACAATCCACTGAACAAGAGTAAAATAAATAAACAAACAAACACAAATATACAGGTACTTTGAGCATGACTTCTCCCCTTTTCTCAGAGGAGAATTTCACCATTCTTTCATTTCCCACTATTTCAAGCCTCCTCTCAGCTATTGCTATGACCATGTTCTTTCTCCTATTTACCTTTTCATTTCATTTATCTCAGAGGTTCTTTCATCTTCCACCGTTCTTAATTTTCTCAGCCTTTGCTACCCCTTTTCTCTTAGTTATTTTTTTTTTTTTGCTTCTGTCTCAAAGGACACATTGATCATTATTCTTCGTCAAAGAAGGCACACCCAAACATAGTTTGTCTTTGATGTAGTATGAATCAACTCGTTTGTTGTCTTCCGTTCTTTCTCTTTTATTTTGCAATTATTATCATTTCCCGTGAGTATTCCTTTTCTTCTTTGATGATGTGGCTCCAGGTTTTCAGCATCTTTTTAAAATTGTTTCAACTATTACTGAACCTGTTTCATTTAACATAAAAATTAAATCACTTGTAACAGGTATAATTATTACTATTATGCATTTTGTTTCTTTGATTCTATTCAAACTTGATATTAATTACCCTTAGAATATTTATGTTATTTTTGTATTGCAACCTGACAAA
>NC_090752.1:76421782-76431782 GCF_036898095.1 Palaemon carinicauda
GGCGGAAAGTAAATTACAGAAAGTTCTCTGACAGAGCCACAAGACAACAAATAGTAAACCATTAGAGTAAACGTCAAACAGCTTTGTTTATAAGCCGCAGTTTAGGCCTCCTTTGGGATACAAAAATCCAATCCAGCTCTCTCTCTCTCTCTCTCTCTCTCTCTCTCTCTCTCTCTCTCTCTCTCTCTCTCTCTCTCTCTCTCTCTCTCAATCGATTTATCTTTCTTTATTGCATAGTCACCATCTCTTTTTGTTCTTAGAAAAAAATGTCTTCAGCTTAAATGTGATAATTTCGTAAGATATTTGCTATGATTACATCAGCCACCGCATTATTTTCATATTGACTTCAACATTGTTCCTTACCTAGGGGTACTGGGACCAAAAGCAGGTGAGCACCACATGTATATTCTCTGTGGAGATCACCACTGTAACTATATCCTGAATGATTTACGGAACGATGTCAATAGACTAGTAGATCTATAGAATTATCCACCATTCTATGTTTTGACTCAAAATATACTGCTAAATAACATACTAGAAATTACGAAAAATCAAAGCTGAGGACCATACTTACTTTCTAGGATGGCCGCTAAAGTGGGGAAATTTTCTAAAATGCATTTAACAACTGAAAAATTAGTTTAAATATGTCGAATACGGTTCACTATTATGCTAAAGGCATATTATTATTATTATTATTATTATTATTAGCTAAGCTATAACCCTACTTAGAAAAGAAAGATGCTATAATCCCAAGAGCTCCAAAAGGGAAAAATAGCCCAGTGAGGGAAGGAAATAAGGAAATAAATAAACGATAGGAGAAATAATGAACAATTAACATAGAATATTTAAAAAAAAACAGCAACAACATCAAAACAGATATTTCATGAATAAACTATGAAAAGACTTATGTCAGCCTGTTCAACATAAAAACACTTGCTGTGACTTTGAAGTTATGAAGTTCTACCGATTCAACTACCTGATTAGGAAGATCATTCCACAACTTGGTCACAGCTGTAATAAAACTTCTAGAATACTGTGTAGTATTGAGCCTCATGATGGAGAAGGCCTGACTATTAGAATTAACTGCATGCCTAGTATTACGAACAGGATGAAACTGTCCGGGAAGATCTGAATGTAAAGGATAATCACAATTGTGAAAAATCTTATCCAACATGCATAACGAACTAATTGAATGACGGTGCCAAAGATTAATATATATATCAAGAATAAGAAATTTAATAAACTAAGGGCCTATCCAACCAATTAAGATGAGAATCAGCAGCTGAAGACCAGACAGGAGAACAAAACTCGAAACAAGGTAGATTGAAAGAATTAAAACACTTCTTCAGTATAGATTGATCACTGAAAATCTTATAAGACTTTCTCAATAAGCCAAATTTTTGTACAATTGAAGAAGACACATACCTAATATGTTTCTCAAAAGTAAATTTGCTGTCGAGAATCACACTTAAAATTTTAAAAGTCATACAACGTTAAGGAAACATTATCAATGCTGAGATCCGGATGTTGAGGATTCACTGTCCTTGACCTACTTACAATCATACTTTGAGTTTTGTTAGGATTCAACTTCATGCCCTATAATTTGCAACATGCACTAATTTCAGCAAGTTCTCTATTACGGGAATGCAGCAACCCCAGATCTACACTCAGGCGATGGAATTGATACAAAGAGTGTAGCATCATCTGCATATGCACAAGTTTGTTTTCTAGGCCAAACCACATGTCATGTGTATATAGCTTGAAAAGTAATAGGCCAAGAACACTACCCTGAGGAACACCAGATATCACATTCCTATACTTACTATAGTGGCTATCAACAACAACTCTTTGTGATCTATTACTTAAAAATTTAACAATGATGCTAAGATACGACCCACCCACTCCCAAATGTTTGAGTTTAAAAACAAGGGCCTTGTGATTATCACGGTTAAAGGCAGCACTAAAATCAAGGCCAATCATACGAACATCCTGACCACAATCAAGGTCTGTACAGCATTGGAGATTGTAAGAAGGGCATTATATGCTCCAAGGCTTTCAGAAAAACCAAATTGCAAACTAGGGAACAGATGATTACCTTCAGCAAACCTATTAAGACGTTTTGCCAAAAAACGCTGAAAAACTTTAGTCAATACGAGAGTTATGGAAATTGGGCGGTAATCAGTTGGACTTGAGTTACCACAAACACACTTACATAGTAGGGTAACATTACCAATTTTTCCACAAGTGCTAAAAGCTCCTCTTCTCCCTAACATACATAAAATAACACATAACTTGGAGCTAAGAAATCTGCAGTCTTTATAAAAAAAAAAAAAAACAAGGAAAAATACCACCTCCAAAAGCATCAAGGTCCATTAAGAGAGCTCGAATTTCGCGAGATCGAAAAGCTAAACTAGTTAGTTTAGCCACAGGAAAACAGGAATGAGGAACTTCGAGTTTCTCATTATTCTGCTTGCTGTCAAACACATCTGCCAAAAGGGTTGCCTTTTCCTTTGGCCAATGAGTCACAGAGCCATCTGGTTAAAGTAAAGAGGAACTGTTGCATCTACACCAAAGAGTGTAGGTTTATGTGTAGTCCACCACTTCTGTTCCTGGGTTGTACCAGAAAGAGTTTCTTTTATGGTTAAACTGTATTCCTTTTCAGTTGAAGCATAAACTCTCTGAGCAAAAGCTCTAAGCTGAGTATAGCTATTCCAAGTCAAATCTGATCTGTTACCCTTCCAAAGATGATAGGCCTCTTGCTTCTCCAAAAAAGCACATCTACAATCATCATTGAACCATGGTTTGTCTTTCACCTTGTACCTTGGCACACAAGAAGGGATACACCTATAGACAACAGGATCAACACTACTATACAATTGTGACTAATTATTATTATTATTATTATTATTACTTACTAAGCTACAACCCTAGTTGGAAAAGCAGTATGCTATAAGCCCAGGGGCTCCAACAGGGAAAATAGCTCAGTGCGGAAAGGAAAAAAGGAAAATAAAATATTCTAAGAAGAGTAACAACAATAAATATCTCCTATATAAACTATAAAAACTTTAACAAAACAAGAGGAAGAGAAATAAGATAGGAGAGTGTGCTCGAGTGTACCCTCAAGCAAGAGAACTCTAACCCAAGACAGTGAAAGGCCATGGTACAGAGGCTATGGCACTACCCAAGACTAGAGAACAGTGGTTTGATTTTGGAGTGTCCTTCTCCTAGAAGAGCTGCTTACCATAGCTAAAGAGTCTCTTCTACCCTTACCAAGAGGAAAGTAGCCACTGAACAATTACAGTACAGTAACCCCTTGGGTGATGAAGAATTGTTTGGTAATCTGTGTTGTCAGGTGTATGAGGATATAGGAGAATATGTAAAGAATATGCCAGACTATTCAGTGTGTATGTAGGCAAAGGGAAAATGAACCGTAACCAGAGAGGAGGATCCAATGTAGTACTGTCTGGCCAGTCAAAAGACCCCATAACTCTCTAGCGGTAGTATCTCAACTTAAAATCCCATTCCAGTCTGCTTGAGATTTCATATAACTCTTACATGAGTATGATACATCAGGGACAGGCTGCTTAGTCTTCAACACTAATGAAATCAAGAAAGGATCAGATGTCCCAACTGGAGAACCCACCTTACTTATTGTAACGCCAGGGGAGTCGATGTATACGATGTCCATTGAGAGCAAATATGGCCCTTAAAATCGAAATGGCTGCGAAAATGGCCGCTAAATTGAGCATTTTTAAAAAATATGAGATACAGTAATATACTGCATTTTACTAGAACATTGGGATGTTATTCTGATACACTCTTTGTTGATCCAATCTTTAACCATTGATTACCCTTTTATGATGCCGTTTGGAATATAAAAGGGCAAATAAATCAACTCATTATATTCATAATTCATGTTTACATCAAATAGGCTAATGAAGATTCCAATTGAAATCCCTACAAAGATGGTGCATGACCTTTAATAGGTTGCATTTTGCGTCTAGTTAATATGCTGGCTTGGATTTTAAGTCATATTATGCATCACCAGTGTCACATTTTGGATTAGGAAGAATCACATTAGTATAATGAAGTTCTTTCCACTCAACACATACTGGGAAGCAATGCAACCCATACTTTCTGCAGCCACATATCCATCTCTTATAAATTGTCATGTAGCCAAAAAAAATTACTGCCAGTAGATAATCAGGTACTGGCTTCGTTCCCATTGACAATCTTACATATCGACCCTAGTCCATTATTTGACCCGAAGAAACATGCTGGCTGTGATACCAAGCTGCTGATGATGTGGGAGGCAAGCTCATCAGCCTTCATGAAAGCATCTGCCCGTGTTGAAACAACTGATCTCCTGTACTTGGGTCGTTTGGATTGGGATATCTCTTCTGACACAAACTCCTTTGATAACTGGCTTCGTGTTCTGAAGTTCATACAACATTGATGGTTGTATGCAAATCATTGGCATAATGCATCCTTCATCATTCTGTTCATCACATGTCTTCAGTAAAGTAATCTCTGATGACATTGTTCTATTCAGTACATGTGCATGTCTCTTCTTTGCCATTGTTTTCATCTGATTTCCCGCAATATAAAGAGTTTTCTCTCTATTGGAATGGAGTGTTTAAAGTCAATCTTTTAGATGCAGTAGTACTTGATTCCTCTTTTCCTAGTTTTTAGTGACTTTATGAATGATTGAAAGGAGATAAAAATCATTCCTTCATTTGATATATACAACTTTGATAGGCACAGCTATAATGGTGTTAGTCCACAAGTTAATAGCTTTAGCAATCCCTTCACTCACATTTTTCCATAACGTGCAGACTGGCTCTTCATTGTGCAGAGGTTCATCCCAGAATACAAACTTGTCCATGACTCATTTTGGGTAAAAACAAGATACATAGTCTGTCAAAATGACAAGTTCAGGACCTAAAAGTGTTATATTGGTTTTTCAGCAGTTTGATTCAGCAAGCTTTGCAATATCGGCCACTCCCGTGCAAGCGTTATAATTTCCATTGATGTGACTGTATGCTCATCAAATTAAGAAACAAATTTAAAACTCATCTAAACTAAAAGTCACTTATTGTATGTATTCATAGTACACAAATTTACGTTAACTTACATGCTAATACGACAGCAGTTCAATAAACCATTTGTTTCATCAATCACCACTAACGTTTGCTTCCACATGTACAACCACTGATTGGCATAGACTATAGTCAATTTCTTTTAGCGCTGATTGGTTGGACGAGATAATTCTAACCAATCAGCGATCAGGAAACTTTTCCGAGCTAAAAGGGCACCGCTGCGAGTCGGTGCAAATCTGCCTCGATAAGAGAAATGGACTATAGTTCTGAGCAAATCTTTACGTTGGCCTGCGTAAATGACGGTAAAAGAAGACAAGAATTCACCAATTAGTCAACAATATTAGTTATTTATTAAATTCCAAATAAAACATAATAGGGCATTCCAAGCATAATCTGGACCTATTTTTTTTGCTCATCTATTTAATATATTTCTAATCTTCCTACATTTCATTCTTACAAATAACCAAACACTCTTTAATTTCCGTAGACCCTATTTTCCTACTGACCGATTTTTGAACTTAATGGACATACTCCACTTCAATGGTCTTATAATAAAGTTCTCTGTCTTTAACATAATACAGAGCAGTATTTGACATGCTACATAATTCAACATATTTTTCCAGTTATTAAATGGCCCTCAAAACATGCTTTTTTGGCAGCCATCTTCGTATCTATCTTGAAAAAAAATAGGCATGTACTACAGCTTCGATTTTCCATCTTTATAGGTATATTATTTTACACAACATTCTGTGTCATAAAAACATTGAATAGTTTCTTTCGCAATTTTAGGTAGGTTTACCTACCCATGAATACGATGAAAATTTATCGAAAGGTTATTTGATGCCAATGAGGATATTCATTATCTGACCACACGATCGTCGTTTCCTGAATAACTGAGAATTTCTTAAAGGTTCCGTTTCATTACCAATGTTCGGTGCATAGTTCAACAGTCCACAGGGGAATATATGCACACGAGTTTGGTCCATAACATATCTATAATAATCATTATTTTTTAATCACCAAGAAGAATTTATCCGATTTCTGAAATTATTGTTGTCATTATTAGAAAGTATATACTTTCATTAATCATCTTTTTTTCAGAATCGTATGTATGTATTCACACACACACACACACACACACACACATATATATATATATATATATATATATATATATATATATATATATATATATATACACACATATGTACACATATATACATATATATACTGTGTATATACGTATATATATATATGTATATATATATATATGTATATATATATATATATATATATATATATATATATATATACAACAAGATGAAAACAACGATAAATGCAGCCGTTTTTAGTCCACTGCAGGACAAAAGGCCTCAGACCTGTCCTTATTCATGTCTGGGGTTTGACCAGTTTTCATTGCTACGCTGGCCAACTCCGGATTGGTGATTGAGGGAACTTTTTCGGATCGCTCACAGCAAACTAACCTAGTATGGGTGGCCCTAACTAGCACAACTTTACTGTTAATGGCGATACACAAACCATTTCATCACGTCGCGGTGTCCCCACTCAGAAAGGGAATATATATATATAAATATATATATATATATATATATATATATATATATATATATATATATATATATATATGTGTGTGTGTGTGTGTGTGTGTGTGTGTATGTGTGTGTGGGGCGCGTGTGAGCGCGCAATGTAAACTGACAGTATCATGTTTAACAGAAAGAAATTTCCGCCTCACATTGGATTTGAACCCTAGTCTCTTCAAATAAAAGGGATATCAGCATTTCATTTCCTTCTTTTATCTAAAGATGCCCGGCATTGATTTCAATGTGAGGTAGAAATTATATATATATATATATATATATATATATATATATATATATATATATGTGTGTGTGTGTGTGTGTGTGTGTGTGTGTGAGTTTGTGTTCATTGATTATTATTTCTTTTGTATTCAAGGATTTTCTAATAGCAATGACTTGTACTCTACATAAAAACAACAACAACAACAACAACAACAACAGCAACAATAATAATAATAGTGCTAAATATGATAATAATAATAATAATAATAATAATAATAATAATAAAAATAATAATAATAATAATAATAACATCTAGCTCTTAATGTCGTAAGATTCGAATAAAGGTATTTAAAGCATGAAACGGCAGGCCAGCGCAAATACAACAAACCACGTAGTTGTTGAGGCACCAATGTAAATACTCCAGATAACATGCCTGCATTAGAGTAGAGTTTGTACTGTGGCATATACGTTTAAGTGCGTTTATAAACCCATCCATCTATCGCCACACTTGTGCGAAGATGCAGTTACTTTGAGACTGTCCAAATGGAATACAAATGGTAAAGGAATTGGGCCTTTGATGAAGCGTCCCCTCACCGAGATCCGTATGTTTTATCTAATTATTTACTTGAAGCGAATGTTTAACGTTAAACAGACTGGTATAGGTCCCCTTTTATAGTTTATGCAAGAAGTATATTTTGCATGTTGTTAATGTTCTTAAAATATTTCATTTTATTTGTACATTACTTCTCATAATTTATGTTTCCTTATTTCCTTTCTTCACAGGGCTTTTTCCCTGTTGAAGTCCTTAGGATTATAGGATACTGCTTTTCAAACTTGGGTTGTATCATAGCTAATAATAATAATAATAATAATAATAATAATAATAATAATAATAATAATAATAATAATAATAATAATACTTATCTGATAGGGTCTTGGTACATCATACTTTTCTCTCACAAATCTGCGTAGTATTTCTTTAATTATCAAAATAAGCAATAGTTTGTATTATGTTATACTTGCTGAAAATTCTCAATTGGATTGCAATGTTTGAATTGAATTACGTTTCTTGAATCAATAACGTACGCCCCACTCTCTCCCCCCCCTCTCTCTCTCTCTCTCTCTCTCTCTCTCTCTCTCTCTCTCTCTCTCTCTCTCTCTCTCTCTCTCTCTCTTTGTGCCATTTGATTGCATTATGCACCATGAACTATATATACTGTATATGTATATATATATATATATATATATATATATATATATATATATATATATATATATATATATATATATATATATATATATATGTATATATTATATATATATTATTCTCATGTATACCAACCGCTACCTCTGCATTCCTCTTGTACTTTTTAAAATGTGCTCTTCTAACTGGGAGTTCATCTCTCTCTCTCTCTCTCTCTCTCTCTCTCTCTCTCTCTCTCTCTCTCTCTCTCTCTCTCTCTCTCTCTCTCTCTCTCTCTCTCATTTTTAAGCTCTTATATTCAATCTCTTTTCCTCCTTCCTTTGCCAAAGATACTTAATATCCAAAAAAATAAATATATAAAGAGAGAAACGTTATTGACAATATCCAAATGAAACAAAAAGGCAAGATAGCAAATAGTAAACTAGAATAAAAAGTAAAGTTTCAACTAATATACAGTCTAGTTGGGAAGGATGGTAATATTAACTGGAATAATGAGGAGAAATGGACATGGAAAACAGGAACACGAAGGTGGCATATCATATCACTGAAGTCATTGAAAGTACCGCAACGGAAGGAATTTTTTTTTTTTAATTTTCTTTCCAATTCCAGATTTTCGTGTATTTCAATGTATATTGAATATGAAAAATATTTAGAAATCAAAAAGCTCCAGTTCACAACTATTTCACGGTCACCTAATGAGCAGTTTGCATTCTTGATTTTTTTGTCAGAGTCCTTTTCACTACTGACCTAGGTAGTAGGTTGCCCAAGGTACCAGCAACCCGTTGAGATACTATCGTTAGAGAGTTATTCGGTCCTTTGACTGGCCAGACAATACTACATTGGTCACTCTCTTTGGTTACGGCTCACTTTTCCTTGACCTATCCTTTCCACATACTCCTCTGTCCTCATACACCTGACAACACTGAGATTACTAAATAATTCTCCTTCGCTGAGGGATTAACTACTGCACTGTAATTGTTCAGTGTGTAATTTCCTTTTGATAAGGGTAGAAGAGACTATCTAGCTATGATTAACAGGTCTTTTAGGAGGACACTCCAAAATCAAACCATTATTCTCTAGTCTTAGGTAGTTCCATAGCCTCTGTACCATGGTCGTCCACTGTTTTAGGGTAGAGTTCTCTTGCTTAAGGGTACACTCGGGCAGATTATTTTTCCTCTTCTTGTTATTTTGAGGTTTTTATAGTTTATATATAAAAGATTTATTTTAATTTTGTCAATTAAAATATTCTATTTTATCTTTTCATAACATCTCTTGTAGTTTATTTAATTCCGTATTCCTTTTCCTCATTGGGCTACCTTACCTGCCAGAGCCCTTAGGCTTATAGCATCCTGCTTTTCCAACTAGGGTTGATGCCTAGCAAGTAATAATAATTATAATGATGACAACAACAACAACAACAACAACACCAACAACAACAACAATAATAATAATAATAATAATATTTTTTATCCATTAATACTTTCTAAAACGAGATGTTGGTCCTTTAATCTTAATTTTTATGTAAATGTCCGTTTTGCCTAACTCCCGAGATTGCCTAATTCTTCTTCTTCTATTAACAAAATAATTTCCTTTATTCATCATAATAAAAATGATGGCTAAATATTTATAAAGATATGCACATACCCTTACCACCCTCTCACCATTTCCTCTCGGGCTACACCCTCTCACTACGGTATGCCTACTTCCTCTCCCACTATCCAAGGGAAGAAGAGAGACCAAGTAGTCAAACGTCTGGAAATGCCCAAGAGTGACTGGAAAGAAATATATATATATATATATATATATATATATATATATATATATATACACAGTATATATATATATATATATATATATATATATATATATATATATAT
>NC_090752.1:76436782-76446782 GCF_036898095.1 Palaemon carinicauda
ATCGCTCACTTTGATAGTTTTACACATTTAATGTGTTTTATTTCCAGACAATTCAATAAGACTTTTTTCTTCGTTCAATCCCCATTTCAGCATTTATGCCCCTCGCCTATCATTACCTCATAATCGTTTATATACTTTTCTCGTTAAAATCAACTTTTATTTTATTATTCTGACTTGAATATTCTACTAATTTAGAAAGTCTCCAGGCTCTGTACCATGGTCTTCCACTGTCTTGTGTTAGGGTTCTCTTGTTTGAGCGTGAATTCGGGCATGCTATTCTATCTTGTTTCTCTCACTTTTTTTTTTGAAGCTTTTATAGTTTATATATGAAAGATCTAATTTAATGTTGTTGTTCTTAAAATATTTGATTTTGATTGTTCAGTAACTCTCATGTAGTTTATCTATATCGTTGTTTTCTTTCCTCGCTGGGCTATTTTTGCCTGTTGGAGCCCTAGGGCTTATAGCATCCTGGATTTCCAACTAAGGTTGTTATTCCATTAAGGAACATCATTGCCCTTTAGCTTCTTTTAGTCTCTACCTATTACACTCCTAATAGCTTCTTAAACCCAATTAATTTCATCTAACTCTTATCACCTACTTTTTTCCATTATCATGTCAAGCTACACACCAATCGTGTCTTTTAATCATATCAGTTTAAAATATGTATACCACAGATGTCCATTCAGAGTTCTCAACTAAGAAGCAAAGGTTAAAATGGTTTAGTAATGATCAAACCGATTAGATTCTTAGATGGAAGGGAAGGTGAACGTTGGTCGGTGAGATCTGTTTGATTAGTTCTTGTAATACATTTTAGAGAGAGAGAGAGAGAGAGAGAGAGAGAGAGAGAGAGAGAGAGAGGAGAGAGAGAGAGAGAGATTTATCCAATGCATCTCCCCCAGTATCGAGCATAGATTACCCGTTGTGAGAATAAATGTTTCCATTAAAGAATTAATATAAAAACTATCCCCCTCGCTTTTAAAGACTGCAAACGTTCCATCTTCCTCTGTATTTCAACTGCCAGTTACAGAATGAAGATCGTCAAATGTCCCTATGTAAAAGGGGTGTATGTGTGTGTGTATTTATATTTATCTCTCTTCACCTTTTCCCAGAGTGCCTAAAAGAATTGCGTGTTGCGTGCGTAATACATTATTACATGAAAAAAGAAAAAAAAAATGGAGAAGAATGGAATACAACTCTCTTCTTAATCATTTGCAGCTGATGAAATAATATATCAAATCTTACTAAAGCCTTATTTCTTCTACGACACTTTGGAATGTCTTATTTTGAATTAACACAATAGAAAAAGAAACAATAAATGAACATGAACTTAACTACGCAGCTTTCATTATTACGACTTGAAATGACTTCCATTAGCCTGGCTTCATGCAAGAGGATATTTTCCGCGCGGTAATATTTTCACTTGTTAAGAGGCATGTCTTCACACGAGCGGATTTTCCCCGAGCTGCCTCGGATTTTCTATAAGCCGCTACACTTGAACCGCGCGGGTTAGCCGTGCACGCGGCTAGTAAATCAATGCCGAGCGGCTAGCGTGTGAAGGGCCTAATTATTATTATCATTATTACTTGCTAAACTATAACTCTATTTGGTAAAGCAATGTCCTATAAGTCTAGGGGCTCACACAAGGGAAAATAGCTCAGTGAGGAAAGTAAACACGGGAAAAATAATATATTTTAAGAACAAAAACAAGAAAATAAATACTTCCTATATAAACTATGAAAACTAACAAAACCACAGGAAGAGAAATAAAATAGAATAGTGTGCCCAAGTGTACCCTCAAGGAAGAGAACTCTAACCCAAGACAGTGGAAGGCCATGGTATAGAGGCTATGGTACTTACTACCTAAGACTATATAGAACAATGGTTTGATTTTGGAGTGTCCTCCTCCTAGAAGGCTGGAGACATCTTTGGTCTTCACTGATTTCTAATACACTCGGGCAAAACCGTTGGCCATCAAACCGCTCGTGTTAAGTCTTAGAGATGTAATATGCAAAATTTTTTCAATATTTTTTGTTTCTCTATAATGCCGCTATATACTTAATAGAATGGTTTATGTCTTTGATTGTCTATTTGACATAGATTTCTATTGTATAGGGTGGAGTTGAAAAATGGGATATCTACATTCCGTCAACTATGGCAGAGGGTCCCAAGTTCTATGGGTTTTTCCCCGAAATTTCAGAAAACATTAAACACTTTACTTAAAGAGTTGGTTTGTGCATGCCCTGGCTTTTAGATCCGAAGTGAGACATTCATTATGAAAGTGGCTTCACTTAAAAGGCTTGGGGGAAACCTGTGGTGGTGATGGGGGGGGGGGGAGAGATCGAGAGGGAGGGAGGAATTAGATGGCGAGATAAGGTTACGAATATTATGGAGAAGAGGTTTGGTGAAAGAGAATGCCTTTGTTTGAAGCCAATGGAGAAGGCGCATCAGGCAACTGACACTTTAATCTCCCCTGTATGACAAAAAGCAAGAGTCTGGTCACGTTTAGCTCTCCCCGTCCTTGGGTAGAGGGGAGAGGAGTAGTCATACCCTGGTTATGGGAAGGTACGTGTGCGTACACTACAGTAGGAAAAACGGTGTGCTAGAAGAAGCTTGACTTGAAACTTGCAGTTGATAGCCAAGCACTCACGTATCATTCAGTAAGGTTCCTCTGTTCATTATCCTTTCTGCCGATACGTTTTCAGCAATTGTATTTCACTTGCAGATGCAAAAATATTATGCGTTAAAAAATGAACAAATGGTCCCATAAAGTAATGAAATTAAAGGACTAGAACTCCATTATAAAAACAAGCAAAATAGAACATCGGTATGATATATTTTCACGATAATTGCCAGATGCACGATTATTACCACAAAGGTTGGAGGGAGAACGCACTTGAGTAACGATTAAAAAAAAAAAGGGTTCCCTTCCGGAGAATGACATAGACGCGCTATTGTCCAAGTAACTGTGGTTTGAATGGCCATAAGAACTTAGTCATATCCAATGCGTTTATTTGTTTATTGAGTTATACTTATGCCACAGTTGGCATATATATCCAGTGGAAAGCAGAACAATCAAGTGTAGCCTACGGCCTCCTATTTAACTTGAGACAGGTACGCACTTAAATGTTCATGATACATACACAATTAGGATTAATTTCATAAGAAAATAGAAGCAGAGCCTTCAGTAACCATTCTGAGAGAGAGAGAGAGAGAGAGAGAGAGAGAGAGAGAGAGAGAGAGACAGCTCTATTGTTCAGTAACAATAGGCGTCGAACATTCTTTGATTAAATCACAGATATCTCATAAAGTACAACAGCCTACAATATGAGAGAGAGAGAGAGAGAGAGAGAGAGAGAGAGGAGAGAGAGAGAGAGAGAGAGAGAGAGGTGGGGGGTTATCTACAACCTCATTCAGCTATACTATACAAACACTTAGCAACTTCTACAGCAAGTGTTTGCGCAAATTCCCCCACGCCCCCACCCCCCTCCAAAAAAACAAAAATAAAAGGAAGGCGTTTTTCCTTTAAGCCAAGGGTGGGTAATAACGCAGACCTCCCCCCTTAAAGGGGCCCATTTTAAAGGGACCCATTTAAAAGGGAGGCCCCTCCTCTTCCCCTCTCCCTTTATGACCAGGAGTATTTCCCTTAACCGAGTGTAACTGATGTCGACGCTTGAGTAATGGTTTGGTTAATGTCCTGACTTTTTTGTTTCATATTTATTTTTTTTAATTTTTATCTTTTTTCTTAGATTTTTCGCTATTCACCCTTCTCAGGATTTCGCAATAGGAGGGGGGACCGGACCATGCATGCGATTGGGGAGGAATTGGGGAAGTAAACGGAGGGTACAATGACTACCAGGTAGAACTATAGGAAGACGTGGAGAGAAAAAGAATATTATTATTATTATTATTATTACTAGCCAAGCTACAACCCTACTTGGAAAAGCAAGATGCTATAAGCCCAAGGGCTCCAATAGGGAAAAATAGCCCAGTGAGGAGAGGAAATAAGGAAATAAATAAATGATGAGAATAAATTAACAATATACCATTCTAAAAACAGTAACAGCGTCAAAACAGATATGTCTATATAAACTATTAACAACATCAAAAACAGAGAAGTCATATAAACTATAAAAAGACTCATGTCAGCCTGGTCACCATAAAAACATTTGCTCCAACTTTGAACTTTTGAAGTTCTACTGAAAAAATGAGTAAACTAAGCGAACACTAATCAAGAGAGAGAAATTGAAGAAAAGAGAACCCGAAGAAAATGTAGACGGGGAAATGAGAAGGAATAAGTCGATCTGAGGAGAAATGGAAAATGGAAAATAGGGGAGAAGAAATTGAAAGGAGATATCAAGGCAGAGGAAATTCCACTCAGATCAAGAGATTGAAGTTGATGAAAACTTACTTTTTAATCATTACTAAATGACGAATAAATAAACAAACTGTTGATATCAGTATTGGAAACATAAAAAATGAATGATGGATTAAACTTCCATCAAATGAAACGTAAAACATGACGGAACGGAATTCTAATAATTAGTAAGTCTAGGAAGAATGTTAATAACCGGAATAATGAGGCTGCTTTGTGGGTCATGAATATTAATCAAACAAGTAAATAATAGTTATAAAAGACATAAAAATAAGAGTAAACATACATAGTAGGAAATAATATACAGGAATAAATATAGAAAACAAAAACAAGGAGCATTATATATATATATATATATATATATATATATATATATATATATATATATATATATATATATATATATATATTAGGAGATATGTAGGATGTGTTAGAAAAACGTACATATGGACAGACCAAGAACTAAGCAGTTGTGTTTTGTATTCTTGTGTAGCTTTCCTGTTGTCTTCCTTCTAATTTTCCCACTGGTCTTGAAAGGTAAGGAGGACCAGCAGCTGTTCGACATCGGCAGCTCAAAGGGAACCTACTGAGAGGGACCATATGACCTCGAAAGTTGTCCAAGGGGTGTAATGAATTCGGGACTGGATGAAAACTTGGAACGTATTCACTGGAACTAGATTTGCGACGGCAACTTACTAGTAGAGAGAGAGAGAGAGAGAGAGAGAGAGAGAGAGAGAGAGAGAGAGAGAGGGGACGTATCTAATGATTGGTTTGTGGTGGCCTATTGGAAACGCCCCGCCTGGTGTTATGCCGGACGGAGATCGAGCCCCGCTTAAATTTATCGAAGTTTCTTGTAGCGTCTTCAACCTCATCATCCTTGTGAAGGAGCCTATAGGTCTAGCTACTGAATCATCACCAGCTACGGCCTGGACTTCCCTGATTCTATCTTGGGTGGAAAAGGTGATTGGGTACTGATTATATATATATATATATATATATATATATATATATATATATATATATATATATATATATATATGTGTGTGTGTGTGTGTGTGTGTGTGTGTGTGTCAGTCTGTAGGGCATCGTCACTATGTCTTTCTCTGCCACTCATAAGTGACCTTAAAACCTTAAATGGTAGCACCTCGATGCGATGAAGATTTCCTCGGCTAGCTTCATCTCTCTCTTCCCCCCCCCCCCCAATTCCATCAACATCCCACAGCAGTTGACTAGCAACCCAATTCATAATTTCGCATTAGTGGACAGTATGAATTGACCGTTGCGTGAATCCAGTATTCTGAACCATGAGGTCACCTACGCCCTTCACCAATCAAATTGCAGCCTGATACATAAATTGAACAATTAACTCAATAGACACAATGGCAATGATATTAGGTAAGTTGTCACTAATGCTATCATTTTGTTACTACTTATTATTATCCAAATGTAAGTATATCCTGTTCATTGTCATAAACATAAAAAAAATATGTATCATTATTATCATTATTACTATCATCATACTTTTTGTACTGGCGCAGAAAGTGAAATCATATTCCCATATAAAGTTTGGAATAGTAATCTTCTCCGCATCAAAGAAGAATAAAAAAAAAGAATTATTTCTGACACACTGAAGCACAACAAGGCGACGAAGAAGGGTTAAAATACAAAAGAAATAAAGAAAAATAAGAGACGACGCAAGGGGAGAGAGAGAGAGAGAGAGAGAGAGAGAGAGAGAGAGAGAGAGAGAGAGAGGAGGAGAGAGAGAGAGAGAGAGAGAGGAAACATCGTTGGCACCTGCTGCGTCAGAACAGATCTTGGGAGATTTTGAAAGAGTCGGAGCCAGAGAAGTGGGATTGGGCAGGGGACGAGTTTGGCTGCTTGGGGATGTCTCCCCCCTTGGGGAGATGAGGGACTCTTTGGAGGAGGGGCTGAGGGTATGGCACGCACCAGATGGATGTGGAGATGACTGCGCGCGATATTGACAATGAAAACATGACTCGACAAAAGCTAATATTTTCGGACAGGTTTAAGTGGGTCTAAATCACACGTTCCATGTCCCGCCAGCTGCATTTTGGAGAGATATCTCGTCGGGAATGCGTTGACTGCGATAGCCGGCTTACATGGACTCAGCCTCTTCTGTTCTCAAGATTTAAATATCTCAAAGAGTGCGAAATACTCTGCCATTCTAACATCCTTTATTGAATGGTATTACCCATTTTGAACGAGGAATACCTTTTTGAGTTCATCACATTTTGATGGTGTACAAGTGCTATTTACGAATTTAGTTTAATTATTTCCTTATTTCCTTTCCTGACTGGGCTATTTTTCCTTGTTGGAGCCCTTGGGTTTTTATCATCCTGCTTTTTCAACTAGGGCTGTAGCTTAGCTAGTAATAATAATAATAATAAAGATGATAATAATATATATATATATATATATATATATATATATATATATATATATATATATTCAATTCAATCCTTCCTCTCTGCATCATAGCTGCAAAGAGAGAGAGAGAGAGAGAGAGAGAGAGAGAGAGAGAGAGAGAGAGAGAGAGAGAGAGAGAGACTCCATACATATCTTTTCAAGGATGATGTCGTGGATTGTGCATGCATTGATTCAAGCTATCAAATATATGAAGAGAGAGAGAGAGAGAGAGAGAGAGAGAGAGAGAGGAGAGAGAGAGAGAGAGAGAGAGAGAGAGGAGAGAGAGAGAGAGAGAAGGATTCCATACATTTCTTTTCAAGGATGATGACGTAGATTGTGCATGCATTGATACAAGCTATTAAATATATGGTGAGAGAGAGAGAGAGAGAGAGAGAGAGAGAGAGAGAGAGAGAGAGAGAGAGAGACACTCCATACATATCTTTTCAAGGATGATGTCGTGGATTGTGCATGCATTGATTCAAGCTATCAAATATATGAAGAGAGAGAGAGAGAGAGAGAGAGAGAGAGAGAGAGAGAGAGAGAGAGAGAGAGAGAGAGAGAGAGAGAGAGAGAGAGAAGGATTCCATACATTTCTTTTCAAGGATGATGACGTAGATTGTGCATGCATTGATACAAGCTATTAAATATATGGTGAGAGAGAGAGAGAGAGAGAGAGAGAGAGAGAGAGAGAGAGAGAGAGATTTCATGCATATCTTTTTTTCAATGATGATTTCATAGATTGTGAATGTATTGATGCAAGCTACTAAATATATAACTTAATTAACTGATGATTTCCCAATATAATTCCGACTTTCCTTGACAAAAAAATTCCCGAAAAAGTTTGAAGGATACTATTATCATGAATTAGAAATATCGAATGTCCAAATAAAATTTCTCTTATACATCTAAAAATTATAAAACTGCATTCTACGATTCTCCCGAAAATCATGAGGTAAATAAATGAAATACAATAGATGGAACATAAACTTCAATCATCCGGATATATCTGCGTTAAATGACTTCGACGCATTTGCTAAAAAATTTGAGTTTATTTAACCCTTCCCAACTCATGTAAAATAAAAGGTTTGAGCCACGCATAAAAATATTAATTTTCATGCCACTTCTGATAAAAAATGAAGAGTTGGTTCGAATATAAAATCATGAATTACTTAATTCATTCATGTCGGTCCAACGCCTGGATAAAAAGGGAGGGCTGAACTGCATATATGACGTAGTTTATTTACTCATGCCGGCCTTCATAAAATACGAGTGTTGGCCCTTTGTAAAAACTATGAGTAAAAATCGATCATGTCTGTCTCAGACATTAATAGAACCATTGAAGTATACAGTTATTAAAATAAAAAAAAAATTAAAAAAAAATGTTAACTTCATACGGTGAAAAAAATGAACAATGGAGGATTGCTAGATTTGGCAACCGAGGGCCTATGTCAGCAACTATAGATGTAATACATACAAGACGCTTTGTCAGGTTGGAAAATGTCCCCTGTGGCAAGTGGTTGTCGAACGAGCAACGGTCGGACATACTTACCCAGATAGGCAACCATAGTTGCTACGTTCGAAAACGTTCAGTCAACAGGAATAGAGAAGAATAGATTAATAATTCATCCGTCATTTATTGTCATTATTATCTTTTCAAAACTGGGTGTTTTTCTTTTACCTAAAAACAGTTAAGATAATTATTTTACCTTGTAGGAAGAATTAGCTGTTTTACCTTGTCGGGAAAATACTGTATATAAAATACACACCTACTTTTATGGGTCCATCAGCGAAGTAAACTAGAAAGCAAATTACAATATTCGTCTAACCTTTTTTTCTTCATGCGCATACAAAAGGCCAAATATCCATCCCTAAGCCCCCATCTTAAAACTGGCAGGTAAATGCCAGATACAAATGTGGTCGTAAAAAGTTAAAAGGAAATAATAAGAAAAACAGGAGCTTCCCTGTTTTCTCAGATGTTTCTCGTTGAGATTCGAAAATAGAGTACAGAGAGAGAGAGAGAGAGAGAGAGAGAGAGAGAGAGAGAGAGAGAGAGAGGGGGGGGGGGGGGGTCCTCGACTAAAAGCCAGGTACCAGATAACGCTATTTGGGTCAACACAGGCTTCCTGAATTATTAAGGATAGGTGCACATATTCGTTTGCTTCTGCGATCGAACGCGGCTTCTCTGGTTAGGTGCCACAGGTCAGTGACATCGAGTAACACAAGAATAATAATCCATTCAATCTTGTTCTCGTAAACCGCAAATCATCGTCAAGGTTTTAACTATCCACAACCGCTCCTCGAAAATAACTATTCAGGTTCTTATTCAAAGTCTTAATCAGGTTCGGATTTCTCAAAAAAAATCTAGTCATCCATTGCGTGAAGAGCGGCATATTTGGTTAAAGTATTCGTGGAAATACCGAATTCACTTTTTGGGTAATTAATACGACTGAGAAAAACAAACTAAGAAAAGTAAAAACATAACCTTCTCTAACATCGCTGCATAAAATAAAAGTATATTGAATAATCTGTTCATCACAGAAAAAAAAATGGCAGTAAATACTTTGAAACAAAAAATATACACACCCATTAGATCGTCCAACAGCTTGTTAATCTAAACTGCAAAACCAAATATTTTTAAGAAAAAAAATCCGATTTTCGAGAGGATTCGACAAATCCAAAACCTTTTCAGAGCATTAAGTGCACAATAATCCGTCGTCGTCTGCTTCATTTTACCTCAAATAAGGTTTCTTAAGAAAACAAAGGAAAATTATAGAACCATCAAGTTAGGCTCAGTTGTCTCCTAAGAAACAATTTCACTAATTCACTGATCGACCTTACGTACCTGGCGACGCACTGCGTCAAAATATTACGCAAAATTGACACAGAACAAAATGCTCAACGACTCTCAAAGATAATGGGAATAACATTACAGAAGACGTTTGTCCACGAATCACGAATTAAAAAAGAAGAATGAGAGAGGAAAATGAAGGAAAACAGAGGACAACTTGTGGGGAGAATTTAGTGAAAACTATCTGGTTTAACAGCACCATGAAAATTTCATGGGGCGTCAGATATTGCTTCGCCCTTTGTGTGGGCAGTTTGCCTCCAAGGACCCCAGAATTTTCGGGATTTTAAGTCATCGTTGGAAGATGATCAATATCAGAGACTAAATCCAGATTTACCATTCAACTAATATTTGTT
>NC_090752.1:76449282-76451782 GCF_036898095.1 Palaemon carinicauda
AGGCTAAATTAACTAGTTTAGCTTTTCAATCTTGTGAAATTAAAGCTCTGTTGATGGACCTTGATGGCTTTGGACGTGTAGACCCGAATGGTATTTTTCCTTTGTTTTGTATAAAGACAACAGATTTCTTAGCTCCAAAGCTTTCTGTTATTTTGCGCAAGTTAGCAAGAAGAGGAGCTTTTAGCAGTTGTTGGAGAATTGGTAATGCTACTCCTCTATGTAATGTGTTTGTGGTATCTCAAGTCCCACTGATTACTGCCCAATTTCCATAACTCCCATATTAGCTGAAGTTTTTGAACGTCTTCTGGCAAAACGTCTTAATAGGTTTTCTGAAGGTAATCATCTATTCCCTAGTTTGCAATTTGGTTTTCGTAAAGGCCCTGGAACAGGTGATGCCCTTCTTACAATCTCCAATGCTGTACAGAAATTCCTTAATTATGGTCAGGAAATTCGTATGATTGGCCTTGATTTTAGTGCTGCCTTTGACCGTGCTAATCATGAGGCCCTTATTTTCAAACTCAAACTGTTGGGAGTGGGTGGGTCGTTTCTTAGCATTATTATTGATTTTTTAAGTAACAGATCTCAAAGAGTTGTTGTTGATGGGCACCTTAGTGAGTATAGGAATGTGATATCCGGTGTTCCAAAGGGTAGTGTTCTTGGGCCATTACTTTTCATACTATATACATATGACATGTGGTTTGGCCTAGAAAACAAGCTTGTTGCATATGCAGATCATGCTACTCTTTGCATCAATTCCATCCCCTGAATGTAGATCTGGGGTTGGTGAATCCCTTAATAGAGATTTAGCTAAAATTAGTGCATGGTGCAAATTATGGGGTATGAAGTTGAATCCTAACAAAACTCAAAGTATGATTGTAAGTAGGTCAAGGACAGTGGCTCCTCAACATCCGGATCTCAGTATTGATAATGTTTCTTTAAATTTGTATGACTCTTTTAAAATTTTAGGTGTGATTCTCGACGGCAAATTTATTTTTGGGAAATACATTAGGTAGCAGCAGTAGGGGATTCAGCATTATGAAGCTTCATCTGTGGTGGATAAAGTGGGAGGTTGGGCTGTGGCACCCTAGCAGTACCAGCTGAACTCGGCTGAGTCCCTGGTTAGACTGGAGGAACGTAGAGAGTAGAGGTCCCCTTTTTGTTTTGTTTCATTGTTGATGTCGGCTATCCCCCAAAATTGGGGGAAGTGCCTTTGGTATATGTATGTACATTAGGTCTGTGTCTACTTCAATTGCACAAAAAAATGGCTTATTGAGAGTCTTTTAAGATTTTCGGTGATCAATCTATTCTGAAGAAGTGTTTTAATTCTTTCATTCTACCTTGTTTTGAGTATTGTTCTCCTGTCTGGTTTTCAGCTGCTGATTCTCATCTTAATTGGTTGGACAGACACTTACGGTCTATTAAATTTCTTATCACTGACCTAGATATTAATCTTTGGCACTGTCGTTCAATTAGTTCATTATGCATGTTGCATAAGATTTTTCATAACTCTGACCATCCTTTACATTCAGATCTCCCTGGACAATTCTATCCTGTTAGTTATACTAGGCGGGCAGTTAATTCTAATAGCCAGGCCTTCTCCATCATGAGGCTCAATACTACACAGTATTCTAGAAGTTTTATTCCAGCTGTTACCAAGTTGTGGAATGATCTTCCTAATGGGGTAGTTGAATCAGTAGAACTTCAAAAGTTTAAAGTTAGAGCAAATGTTATTATGTTGATCAGGCTGACATGAGTCTTTTTATAATTTATATATGACATATCTGTTTTTGACATTGTTAATAGTACATATATGACATATCTGTTTTGACGTTGTTACTGTAATAAGAATGATTTATTAATTTGTTCTCATCATTTATTTATTTCCTTATTTCCTTTCCTCACTGGGCTATTTTTCCCTACGGAACCCTTGGGCTTATAGCATCTTGCTTTTACAACTAGTGTTGTAGCTTGGCTAATAATAATTATAATAATAATAATAATAATAATAATATATACAGTACACATATGTATATATATATATATATATATATATATATATATATATATATACATATACATATATATATATATATATATATATATATATATATCTGTGTGTGTTTTTTCCATATCTACTCTGTATCTCTCCATTCGCCGGGCAGGGGGAGAGTAAATAGTCATAACCAGTGAGAGGGGTTGTAGTTAAAAAAAAAAAAAAAAAGGGGGAGTAAGGGGGTAGGAAGGGTAGAATCTTTAGTCATTTTTTTTTTAGTGAGGCACATTTGCACTGACCCGCAGAGGTGCCCTTTTAGCTCGTTAAAGTTTCCTGATCGCTGATTGGTTGGACAAGAAAATTCTAACCAATCAGCGATCAGGAAACTTTTCCAAGCTAAAAGGGCCCCACTGCGAGTCGTTGCAAAGGCGCCTCGTTGAAATAAATTGAGTTTAGTTGTGTTCGCGTGTGCGTGAGTGTGCATATCTACGTAAAATATTTAACCGT
>NC_090752.1:76456782-76461782 GCF_036898095.1 Palaemon carinicauda
CAGCTTCCAAAGAGAAATAAAAAAAAACATGTGGTTTAAGTCAGAACCAAAGAAGAAGAAAAGATTATTGCAACGAACCACTGGATATCATGTGAAATAAAATTAAGTTGAAGGCATCAAGTAAAATCAGTTAACCGGTAGAATAAATTGAAGATACAATAAGCTATCGTGTAGAATTAATTAAGAGAGAATTAACAAACAGAGAATGAGATTATCATATAGAATCAGTTAAACCTGTATCAGTTCCAGTTAGAATAAGATGAAAAACGTATAATTTTACCGTAAAATTAGTTAACAGTTCAAATGAAGACAGTATCAGTTGACATGTGGGTTCGGTTATTTTGTAGAGTCAGTTCAATATAGATAGGATTAGTTATCCTGTAGAATCTATTGAAGCTATACAGTTACCAGATGGAGCATGATGGAAATAATGACACTGATCATGTAGAATCAATAACTATAGAATCAGTAAATATGACGAATCAATCGAAGATAATTTGGTTAATACATAAAATTAGCCAAGAGGTTGAATTGAATAAGTACAGTGGAAAAGAAATACAATGGTACCATGAATACATTGCCAATTCATTTGCATTAAATCTCCCATCTACAATTTTGACTTACATAACATCAGGTAGAAGCAGCAAGAGAATAACAAACTAAACAAATAAAGTTTCATTGATAAGACAAAGAAAATTCAAACAACATTTAAAAAATGAATATATTTCGGCTTATAGGAGAAAGATAATTTTTTAAGCATGAATGCGCTTTCAAAAAAGTCACGGGATTTTTACCCGCCGAAAAGAATATTTTTTTTTTTCTAAGCAGAAACAGCCTTACCTCGAGATTTTTTTTTTCTTTTTTTTTTGGACAAATTAGTTATTTTTATACTCTGGTTTCATAAGGGAGTATTGTGCCAGGATAAAGGACCTTTTCATAAATGACGAGAGACTTTGTTCCAAAATCTTTTAAAAGTCTATCCTTTGAAAGAATGAACGTTACTAAAATGAAACAACCTTTCAACACGGTAAAATGGTACACAGGGTATTCTTAAAGGCATACACTCTCCGTTACATGTGTATATGTAACGTGTGGATTTTGTAAAAGTAAGAGGAGGATGGCGTACACGAACAATAAGCAAACATCTCCCTTATTTAATAAGAACAATTGTCTGGTTTTATCTATTCTTATATATATATATATACATATATATATATATATATATATATATATATATATGTATGTATATACATATATATGTATATATATATATACATATATATATATATATATATATATATATATATATGTATATACATATATATATATATATATATATATATATATATATATATATATATATATATGTATATACATATATATATATATATATATATATATATATATATAAATCTGCTTTCCTTACCAAGGGGGCCAACTTTGATAAAAGAAACGAAAATTATATCTGACACCAATCAAACTTAACTCAGATACTAGTTACTACACATAACCTACACTATTTGACAAGTCTCTCGGGATGAAGTTGCTAGACCCATTCCATTTTTTTTTAACCAAAGCTGAAGCTGTTACTCAACTACTGTTGAACAGTATGGCGGCTAGCAAACCCAAATCGAACAACGGACCTTATAAATTGCGTGACTAGGAGTAACTTGCACGCTAAGTGAATTGTATATGGCCAATCCTCTTATCATGAATTTTTTGTGGATTAAAACTTATAAATACAAACACGCACATATACAGTGCATATGCATATATATATATATATATATATATATATATATATATATATATATATATATGTGTGTGTGTGTGTGTGTGTGTGTGTGTGTGTATCCTGTATATAATTATACACACAAAACTGGATAAAACAGCAACAACAACAACAACAAGTAATATAAACGTGAAGGATAAAACACATCATAATGAATGTGATAGGTAGAAATTTAACTGATTATTTGCTAGTCATTTGGCGTTACCACTACCAAAGTCAAAAGCACTAGAGTTTACTAAGGGATAAAGAATACAAGTAATTGAGGGCATTTTGCTAAAGTATTCCGTTTAAAAATTAGATGAAAAACAAATACTTTGGGAAGATCAAATCATTGGGAAGAACCAGAGTGAATAAATAAAAATTGATAAACAAACCCAAAGAATATCATGGATATGTGCCACCAAATGAGCTTCAAATCTAATTATAGATACTGGAAACTAACAACCTATATGGAATACATGAGGAGCTATGCGAGTAAGCTGGCCACCTGCAAATACCATCAATTTTTTTTTTCCCCCAAACCGTTGCCAAAGTACTTCATCTGAATGATTCCATCCATAAAATATGATGGAAAAATAAAACAGGTAATTTTTGTTGGTATACCTGCCGCCAAAGTAACTCCTTGGGTACCGTACTGTAGTACTTACTGTAAGTTACAACTTCACTGATGATCTTCGTGGCACAATTAGTAGCATCATAAGTTTTCGCCTGAGACTCATCGGTTCGGTTTTCATGGGAGGTGGAAGGAAATTTCTACTGAGCAAGTCCGAGTGCGGTGATTTATATATTAATCATTGACATTGATGATAAGATTAAACGAACATTCATTTCTGTAGAGTAAATCCCATGGAGAAAATGTAACTGCCAAATACACGAAGGTCAAACACCACTCACTCTCAGGTAGAGATTCGATAACATTAAAAAACGAATAGAACGAGACCGCCTTATCCATCGCCCTCAGTCACGACGTTTAAAACAGAGGAACCACCTCTTTGCAGCTTTAAGGCTCTTGAGCGTTTAGCTACCAAGAATGTGTTGCTAGGGGACAGGGGGCAGGGGATATGGGAGGGGTGTGGTGTATCGAGAGGGACTTTAACATTCTTGGTGAGTTGCAGCGGTCCGGAGATCCCAACTCATTAAGAACCAGTTACGTTCGCTTCAAGAAGTAATCCAGAAGTAGGAAATGGCAGACCCGGCTGCGAAATATCAGGCCATCACACAAGTCTTAAAGCTGCAAGTAATTTGTTCCCTGTACTTTCTGTGGTTGGGGGGCTGTTCTTTTCGCGCCAAAACATTGCTTGATAAATCTCCTTCTCCACTCCTTCCTACTCTTGTTTTGAATTCTACCTTTAAAACCTCCACCAACTTAAAGGCTTCTTTCTCGTCCTGCTACTTTCTATCTTTATTTTTTTTCTGGTAAATTTTTATTCCAACATCTTCCTCCCGATATTACTGCTACCGCTTCCTACTTTTCTTCCATTATTTCTCCTACTTGTGCCTCCAAAACCTCTTCAACCTTAAAGAATGACTTATACTTCTTTCCTTATTTTTATTCCTTTCCCTCACCTGATGATACCTCCTTAACTCCAGTATCTTTTGATACATACCCTTCCCCTACACCATCCTTCAACCTCTGTTAACTTGAAGCACTCCCCCTCCTCGTCGTCTCCTTCATCCCCCTCCTCTAGTTCTATTTCTTCTGTAATGTCCCACTTCTCCTTTAATCTTCTCGTTCCTTTTCTTATTAACCGCATAAAAACCCAAACAATGCTACAGGCACCTCCATCTTTTTCTCTGAATCCTCCTCAAAGCCATAACCACCTGAAGGGACTTCTTTCAACCCTTTCAACATGCAACATACTTCTCAAAATCCTCAAAACCTCAAACACACTGAAGCGCCCTACTCCTTCTCTTCGACTTCTCTTCTTCTGGAGCCTCATCATCATTCCCCCACAACTCCTCTAAACCTCAACAACTCCAAGGTCATAGACTGAATGGCTTGTTAATTACATCACTGTCACTTTAAGGAGTTTACTGCGGTAGGGATTTCCTAACAACTCTATTTTCAGAAACGTGAATCATCAGACTATCTATAACTAAATAGAGGTAAAGAGGTATATGTATATATATATATATATATATATATATATATATATATATATATATATATATATATACTTCTATTTAGTGAATCATGGGATCAACTGCAAAATATGCGAAACAATTTTACTTTAAATAGAGAAAGGAAAAATTTGGAACTGAAAATGAATATGAATAAAACTACAAACATGTTCAATGAAAATGCAAACAAAACAAATATGGGTTATGGACAAACCTCTAACGACTGTTGATGGATACCAAAATTAAATAATGGATAAACACGGGATGGAGAACATTTGGTAAACAAAATGGGATTATGAAATGTAAAATGAGACTTTCTCTAAAAAGGGTGGTCCTGCAATTATCAACTTATGTATCAATCTTACTAGAGCCGGAGAAAATAAGCTGGTTACAACTCAAAGAGCTATTGAAAGAATAATAATGCGAATAACACTAAGAGACAGAAATAGAATAAATGGATACGAGAGCATACCAAAATATAGGATATTCTAACAAGTAAGAATAAGAAATTGATATAATATAAGAATGACAGATAAAATATGGACAAAGAGAATAAGAGATAAATCTCTACATATTGTCAACAAAGCAAGGGAAGAAAATTTGCGGGCATAGAAAATCCTAAACAGATGGGATGGGAGGGAAATGTCGGAGGACATTGTCCTGCAGTGAACTATCAACGGCTGATGATGATGGGTATATATATATATATACATATATATATATATATATATATATATATATATATATATATATATATATATATATATATATATATGAAATTAGCTGACCTAGAGTATGCTGATGACGCTGTGCTTATCAGAGAAACACCACAGTACTTGCAACGCTTGCTTACCAGAATGCATGAAAAATCACATGAGTTTGATCTCAAAATAAATAGAAGAAAGACAGAGATGATGAGAACCGAATATGCAAGTAAATATGAAATATCATTGGAAGGAAAAATGATTAATGAGGTGGAATCATTAAAATATTTAGGGACTAGGGTTTCTATTACAGGATCTTTAGAAATTGAGTTTAATGAACGATTGTAAAAAGCAAACTAGACAATGGCCAGGATAAATAAAAT
>NC_090752.1:76471782-76484282 GCF_036898095.1 Palaemon carinicauda
GAGGTATTTGCCTTTCAAAGTTTTACGAATTCATTTCAGACAAATTTTAAAAAAAGGAAATAGTATAGTGTCTAGTACCCGTGGCAGACTGAAATGAAATTCACACTGAAAAAAAAAAATAAATAAATAAATAAAAGAAATGTAAGAAATTAAAAGATATCCGGGATAAAAAGTAGGGGAAGACATTCCTGTTACATTGCTTTTTACTATATCTGTCGAGTGGGTTTCAAGACTTTTTTGTTTGTCCTTTTGTTTGGCCTTGAATAATTACACATAACTTTATTCTGAAGGTCGTCACTAAAGAATTATTTAGGGTGGTTGATGGAGACTTTCTTCATGGACGCCGAGGTCTTTGTTTTCATGGCTGTAAAAAGACTGCCATCACAAGTATAGGCTTTAGTTTAATAGTTCCTCTAGGTCTTGACCTTTTATGACCCATTACTTTTTGCTTAGGTGGAAACTGGATACATTTTGAAAGTACTCTTGGGCCTTTGTTTCCCACCACAAATAGGTTTGTTTTTTATTACCACTATGGGAATTTCTACTTGTGACCAATAGAAACGTTTTTCTAAATGTTTGTAAACACGTTTGTTTCGCTACTGCCTCAATACCTTTCTTTGTAAGACAATTAAAGATCTCTATTTTTTCTCGCGCATTTTCTATAGAAACGTTTTTGGGAGTTTTCCCCCAAAATAGCCCCTTCGGTAAATCCGAAACGTCCTCTGGATGGCATAAGTTTGGATGGCAACATGGATGGCATAAGTTTGGAGGAGAAGCACAACCTCATCCACAAGCCCTTTCCTACGTATGATTTTCCCAGAGTAATCACACTAATTCTGACTACAGAAACAAAATAAATACATGAGAAAATGTCTTCGTGAAAATTCCCATATATTTTCAGTCTCATGTAAAAGTACCCTTGTTATCAATAAAATAGTTTCAATTCGGACGAACTTTTATTTTTTTTTTCTCGAAGTCGTTATGCAAATGATTCAGATAATTTATCATCGCAACATATCTTACAATAATTCTTTGTGTTTCAGTTTTGTTCGTTCTTAGTCTTCACATGCGCCTTAAGCAGGTTATTCCTCTTGGCAATAATATTCCAAGAGAAGCTCGTAATGTATGAAAGCACTTTATGCCAGATAAAATCCCATATGGGACAGCATTACTGGCATAAATTTTTCGACGCAAACACAGGTGTTAAGTCTTTGTGACCTCTACGTGAGTCACATCATTAATCACACGCCAGAAAGGAGTAACAGCGTCGTTATTTTCAGTTTCCCCATATTGATTACATAACCCCCCCCCCCTTCTAAAAACAAATAACGGCCATAGAGGATATCCGCAACTTATTTAAATTACTCGAATTTCCCTCACCTGACCATTTCCTTAGGCCGCATTCCACTCCAGGCTTTAACTCGACTTACGTCAAGCCAGGATATTGTTTGTTTTCCAGCCTTTGTTTATCTTGCTGAAGCCGTTGTTTTCCCAAACTTCCTCCCCCTCTCGTGTATCTACCTCGGCGGATTCCGCATCTCGAAATGCAGAACATTCATCACCCACTTTTCTTTTCTATGATTTAGCACGGCAACAAAATTCCCCTGAATCCCCGGCTCAAGGTTGTTTCCAACAAATCCTTTGGATAACCCACTAACTCTCTCTCTCTCTCTCTCTCTCTCTCTCTCTCTCTCTCTCTCTCTCTCTCTCTCTCTCTCTCTCTCTCTCTCTCTTTCTCTCTCTCTCTCTCTCTATCTCTCTCTTTACATTACTTATGTTCTTCTTAAAGCATACTTTTTAAACATCATTGGTTATCTTCCATTTCCTCTTTAATTTTCTTTCTTGTTTATCACTCTCTTTCTAACCTCCACTGATTGGATATCTCATCTCCCTAGTCAATATGCGCATTTCTCTCACGTACATACGATAATGGAAGCTATATTCGGATATTAATTTTTCTCTTTCTCTCTAGAATTCGCTCTACCTAGTTCTCCTCATGCTTTCATTTATTTCTCTCTTTCCTCATCAGCATCATCATCATCATCCCTCTACCCCTTTCCCTCTGTGAACTCCGCCTCCCTAAATGACCGACATTCTTACAAATATTGTTCTCGTAAAAAGTCCGTCGCCTCCGCCGACATTGTTGTCTTGCTGCAATTGGTCGCCAGAAACCGAACATCACAAATCGAGGACCTTTTCCTAATGGCGTTATTTTCTTCTTGATGGCCCACCAAACCCAGAACCCGAAATCGGCCGGAAGTGCTTGTTATTGTGCCTTTACGGCCATATTTCAGATCTCAAGAGGCCGTTACTTTTGATTTGTCTTAACGTTTTCTTACCGCCTGGCTCTCCTCTTAAGAGAAAATGGAGGGTTCGAGTTACTGAAGTATATTATTCTGTGGTCATTCGTCATCCATTTTAAATTCAACATTATCTTTGTAGCTTAGAAAATTCATTAAAAACGCAAGAGAGCATCTTTATATAATATATAAGTACTGCTCAACATACTCAGGTAAATGTAGTTATATGAATAAGTTGAAACAGCGATAACATCTTTTTCATCTGACATGTTAATTCATCATAAGGTTCTTACATCTATTATACTATCCTGTTTGATAAGAAATGCGTATTCGATTGTTTGTTAAACTGATCATAACTAGATAACAAGGAAATGTGTTTTAATCTAAATACCTACACACACACACACACAAACACACACACACACACACACATATATATATATATATATATATATATTCAAATAAGCCATATATATTAATACATTAATGTCTGGATTCTCTTATCGACCTCAGGATCAGAGTTCCAAGGCGGAACCACTCAAAGACAATAGCATCTGACCGGCCGGGAATCAAACCCTGGTCCAGGATGCTTGTATTCTTCGTGGCTAAATAGTAGTGTCACTGTCATACAAGCATCCTGGACCAGGGTTCGATTCCCGGCCGGTCAGATGCTATTGTCTTTGAGTGGTTCCGCCTTGGAACTCTGATCCTGAGGTCGATAAGAGAATCCAAACATTAATGTATTATTATATATGGCTTATTTGAATATGAAAAAAAAAACACGTCTAAATGTGCAAAATTTATCATTATATATATATATATACAGTATATATATATATATATATATATATATATATATATATATATATATATATATATATATATATATATATATAACAACCGCAAATGCAGCAATTTCTAGTCCAATGCAGGACAAAGGTCTCAGATACGTTCTTAGGCGTCAAGCTGGCCACAAAGGATTGGTGATGGTGGGGGACTTTATTTTGATTGCGCATGTCAAACCAACCTGAATCAGTATGGATGACGATGCACAAAACGTGTTACTAAGTTATAGTACCCCCAATCAAAAAGCTATATATATATATATATATAAATAAATATATATACTGTATATATATACATATATATATATATATATATATATATATATGTATATATATATATATATATATATATATATATACATATATATACATATATATATATATATATATATATATATATATATATATGTATATATATATATATATATATATATATATATATATACATACACAAATATAAACCTTTATCAGTGCTTTCGATAGCTTGAAAAGCCTTGTTCATAAACGTATTAAAATCCAAATTTCGCTTCAAAGTCCAGAGAATAAAGAAAAGTGCACGAAAATAACATTGGCATCTCAACGAAACGGGGGAATTTGGGGAACACAACACGTTTTCCATGCGGAAACTTGCCGGAATATATTCATTGCAAAAAGTGTAGTGCGTTGAGTCTGTAACACAATACTAGAGTGTTTTTAAGTCAATTGAAATGGCGTATCGATTCTTCACAGTTTTCACAGCTGCGATAATGTAAGCACTATGCAATCATGTAGTATTCATTCTTGTAGACTAATCAATATCTGATTTGCTATTGTAACCCCACCATCATAAACCAAATACATATTCCCGTTGAAATAACAAAGCATAAAAACGGATTTGAAACATCAGAAAAATTTCTGTTTAAGAATCATCATAAATCTGTAATTAAATGCAGACTTAGATTAATAACATATATCTAAATCTGAATATAGTTCATCATTACAACTTCTATAACTAAATATGGATCTAGGTCCCCATCACAATTCATGTAATAGATATACAATATGCCTGGAAACAAGTAGGGATCCAGATCTTTGTTACAATCCCTACAACTAAATGCCCATATAATTAAATAGAGATCTAAATCTCTGTTGAAATTCCTTCCACCAAACATGCCTGAAACCCAGGAAAGATTCCGCTCTCTGTTACAATTTTGGAAAGCAAGTGCTGTATGGTTCCAGATATTGTGTATATTACAGTTCCTGCAACCAAATATACCTGGAACCAAGCACTATGTGGATCCAGATCTCTGTTCCAATTCTTGCAACCAAAAAAGGACTGGAACAAAATATTGCATGGATTCCTGCAACTCAAATTTGACTAAAACCAAGTACTGCATGGATCCAGATCTCTGTTAGAATTCCAGCAACCAAGCACTGTAAGTATCCAGATTTCTATTACGATTTATCCAATCTAATATACCGAAAACCAAACACTTCAAGGATTCAGTTTCCTTTTAGATTGCGGTTAAAAATTTCAGCGATCGAATATGACTGGAACCAAGTGCTGAATGGGTCTATATCTCTGCTACAATTCCAGCAACTAAATATGTCTAGAACTAGTTACAACATGGATCAAGATCTCTGTTACAGTTTCTACAATCAAATAGGACTGGAACAAAGAAATAAATGAATGTACATCTATCCATATTATAATGCCTACAACCCAAATATGACTGAAATAAAGTACTGTGTGGATCCAGGTCTCTGATGCAATTCCTGTAACCAAACATGACTGGAACTAATAACTGCAGAGATACAGATCGCTGTTGAAATTCCAGCAACTAAACACTGTACGGATCCAGATTACAGCGACCCGTTGAGATACTACCGTTAGAGAGTTATTGGATCCTTTGCCTGGCCACACAGTAATAAATTGGATCCTTCTCTCTGGTTACGGTTTCTTTTCACTTTACTTACACATACGCAGAATAGTCTGGCCTATTCTTTACATATCCTTCTCTGTCCTCATACACCTGATACCACTGAGATTACCAAACAATTCTTCTTCTCTCATGAGGTTAACTACTGCACTGTAATTGCTAAGTGGTCACTTTCCTCTTAGTAATGGTAGAAGAGACTCTCGAGCTATTGAAAGCAATTCTCATAGGAAAAGGACACTCCAAAATCAAACCATTGTTTTCTAGTCTTGGGTAGTGCCATAGCCTCTGTACCATGGTCTTCCACTGCCTTAGGTTAGAGTTCTCTTGCTTGAGGGTACACTCGGACACACTATTCTTTATTATTTCCCTTCCTCATGTTTTGTTAAAGTTTTTTATAGTTTATATAGGATATATTTATTTTGATGCTGTTACTGTTCTTAAAATATTTTATTTTTGCTTGTTTTCTTTCCTCACTGGGCTATGTTCCCTGAAGGAGCCCCTAGGCTTATAGCATCCTGCTTTTCCAACTAGGGTTAAATTAGCTAGTAGTAATAATGTTACCAAACACCGTGCATTTGGATTTCTGCAATAAAAAACGTCTGGAAGGAAGTGTTGCATGGATCCACGTCTCTGTTACCATTCATGCTACCAAATAGGAGGGCTTTATGAATCCACATCCCTCTTTCAATTCCTGCAACCAAATATGACTGGAACCACATAGTCAATGGGTCCAGATCTCTGTTACAATTCTAGCAACCAAATATGACTGGAAGTAATTACTGCATGGATCCAGATCTCTGTTACAGTTTCTAGAGCCAAATATGACTGGAACAGAGAAGTGCATGTATGTATACTCTGTTTCAATTCCTGCAACCAAATATGACTGAACGCGAGTACTGCATGGATCAAGATCTCTGTTACATTTTTTGCTACCAAGTATGTATCTACATATTTTACAATTCATACAACTAAATAAGTCTGAAGTTAAAAGTATGGATCCTGATCACAGTTAAAATTCCAGTAAATTTACATGCCTAAAATCATGAGTGTATTCAGACTTCTGACAAAGTTCCTGTAGCTAAATATGAAAGGAACCAAGTACCAGTATGCATCTAAATCAGTTACAATTTCTGAAAACAAGTATACATGGAACCACGTACGGATCCAGATCCTTATTACAATTTCTGCAACTAATTACTGCATGGATCTATTCTAAATCATTCTCACAATTACAGAAAGTAATATTCCTCGAACTAAGTAGGCCTACTGTACAGACCCAGATCTTTGTTACATTTCCAACGACCAAATATGCCTCTGGTCAAGTACTATAGGATCTCTATTATAATCCCTGCAACCATGTATTCCTGGAACCACATACTGTATAACACCAGGTCTATAGTAAAATTCTTGTATCTCAGGATGACTGGAACCACGCATTGTATGGATACCGACCTCTGTCGAAATTCCTGCAATCCGATATGCTTGAAATAATATCTGGATTAAGACCTCTATTGAAATTCTGCAATCAAATATGTCTGGAACCAAGTACAGATCCAGATCCATGCTACATTTTATGCAATCAAATGCTGAAATTCAACTATGGATGCAGATTTAAGTTAAAACGCAATGAATCAATGTATTTATTAACATTCATGCACCTAATCAGTATTGGTGCAACTGTATAAGGCTCCTGATCACCACTTTAATTTGAGCTCCAAAATATGGGATTTGATCAATATAACTACTTGTGCAACAGAACATGGGACCGATTTCCATAATTATTTTTGTAAAGGAATATGGAGCCTGATAAGCATCACTAGATGTGTAAAAGAATATAGGATACAATGATACAATTAATAAAACTTCACATGGACCTCAGTCACAACGACATTTTTGTCAGTTTCCAGATCTGAGTAACAATTCCCCTACTGAATATAAATCAGAATTATAATTGCAATGTTACAGAATCATTTCAAGCTTACGCGCCTCCTACGCAAAATACTCACAATCAATACACAGTGAGCCTTTCAGCCTTTCGGTTGACACAGACAGAAAGTAAGGAAATTTAATAGGAAAACTATCAAACCTTGAGATCTATCGTATTTGTTGTTAATTTCGGACATTGTTCATACAAAATTCCTGGAAAACCATTCATAATTTGTCTAGTTGCCCGCTTGGCAATTTGCAAAGAGACAAATATACAATAGTAAAAGCAGGACTTTGCTTTCATCGGTGACAAACATTGCCGTACCATTAATGTTTTTCAAAAAATAAGAGGAAAACACAAACGCAGATTTACAAACAGTCCATTGAAAGCCACTAACAATACATGGTCTGCATTAAGCCATCCAACAAACTTTGACTTCCCTAGATAGTATGATTCTTCATTTATTTCAAGGAGCCAATGCCACGGCGACTTCAGCTCATGATACTACAACTCAACTTCAGCGATTCTTCTAAACCAACGGAGTTTACAGGTGAACGAGATCTCTGTAGAGTTTTCACACTAATGAGAAAGAATAGAAAATCCATAAAAGAACTGGAAATGTCAGTGAGAGATTTTCCTCACCTGATAAATGCCATCATTCTTTATGACTACTGGGAAGTATCACATTGAAAGGGAATTTTTACAATCAATGGGGCCGTTCAGGAAGTCACCTATAAGACAATATTTATAAAAAAATAATCGAGAGTTATATATAGACATATAGATACCTACTCTGCCAACTAAAGAGTATTCCTAGAATTAGCATGCGAACTATTACAACTTTCACCACATGTTCTTTTGTTCTTTATCTTTTGTCCATGCTTTTGTTGCTCTCTTAAAGGGCGCCCCAGGCACAGCCACTGAAATACTGTATAAATCTTTTGTTTAATTTCTGGGATTTTGGCCAGGTATTCATTTTGCACTGATTCTGACATCAGTATTTTGGTATATGTATTATATTCGTGTGATATCTTTCTGAAACACTGTCTCCTTATATATATATATATATATATATATATATATATATATATATATATATATATATCATGGTATTTAACTGAATGAATAACATAAAAAATTGAAAATGATAAAGAATAAGAGTTCGATTTTGTATGGTGAGGTATAAACTGTTTAGTATATAAGATTAAAAAACTACTGAAAAGCAAAAATAAAAAAAAGGAGCAATGTTTTCTTTCATATAATATGAAAATGCCTTTGAAAACTATAAAAGCTTGCCCTCATTAAAATCATAGGTTTCATTCTTAAATTCATTTTTTTTCCTTTTTTTAGATAATCAATGTTTTCGACAAAGATTCTCAGCTAGCTTTTTATGCCAGGTTAGTTGCTTAAATGCCGAACCTAACATGGTAAATGGCATTTCGAATTACTGGGTAGACATTTCGAGTTCACCTTTAGAATAAGACAAATAGATTGGTCTGTCTGTTAGAGTACGAGTGACAATAGATTAAAAAACTTTCCTTTTGGAATAGAAAGTAACTTTTATAAATTTTTCACTAAAAATATTTCCTCAGAATTGGTTTTCCTGTAATCCTTCGATTTTCTTGTTTTTTCTTCATCGTAGTTTTCGTTCTATTATTATTATTATTATTATTATTATTATTATTATTATTATTATTATTATTATTATTAGCTAAGCTACCACTCAAGTTGGTAAAGCAAGATGCTTTAAGCACAAGGGCTCCATAGTAGAAAAATAGCCCAGTGAGGAAGGGAAATAAGTAGATAATCTAATTTACATGATAAAGAATGAATAATTTATATAAAATACCTCAGGATGAAAAACAACGTTAAAACTGATTCGCTATATATTAAATGTGAGGAGAAACTTATGTCAGCTTGTTCAACATAAAAAAATCGCTGAAAATGTGAACTTCTGAAGTTTCACCGATTCAACTGCCTGATTAGGAAGATATATTCACAATCTGGTCACAGTTGGAATCAAACTTCTAGAATATTGTGTAGCATTCAGCCTTATGATGGAGAAGACCTGACAGTTACAACTGACTAGTATTATGTACAAGATGGTACAGTATGGGTAGATCTGATTGCAAAGGATGGTCAGAATGATGAAGAAAAAAAACTTACATAACGAACTAACTGAACCACGGTGCCAAAAGTTAATATATAAATCAGGAGTAAGAACTTTAACAGACTGCAAGGTTTTGTCCAACATATTAATATGAGATTCGGCAGCTGAAGACCAGATTGGAAAACAGTATTCGAAACAAGGTAGAGTGAAAGAATTAAAACACTTCTTTAGAATAGATCGATCACAAAGATCTCAGAGAGAGAGAGAGAGAGAGAGAGAGAGAGAGAGAGAGAGAGAGAGAGAGAGAGAGAGAGAGAGACAGAGAGAGAGAGAGAGTATTTCTTTAGTTCAAGAGTGACAGTGTCATTTAATCCCATTCATAACTAAAGAAAAGAATAATACGCTTATTTTTTGCAATTGAAGAAGAAACAGAGCGAATGCGTTTCTCAATGGTAAATTAGCAATCAAGAATCACACTTATAATTCTAATGGACAAAAACATTATCAATGCAGAGATCTGGATGGCAATATGCAACTGTTCTCGACTTACTAACAACAGCGTTTTTCCCTTTCGAAATATATTAGCGCTTTATATCCTCATTGCAAAGGACAGACTAGAGAACAAATAAAGAAATATTAAGATGAACTGATGTGATGAAAGCTTTCTGTCTCTGATACTTCAGTTGAAATGGAAAATATCACATAAATGATTGACTGCCGATTTGGAGTTTTCTGTCTGGCATTGTGAGCACAAGAAAGCGAAGACAGTTCTACACTCGTAATTATCAAGAATTTGAAAAGATATATCTAGTGACCATTGATTCAAAGCTTAGTCAACAGAGCTTTCCAAGAAAAACAAACTAGTATCAGTTTGATCGGAAAGAAAAAAAAAAATTTGTCATGGCAATTGTTATTGCTGTTTAAATGAATATCAAGTAAGCGATTTTTTTTTCTTTTGCCTGTTACTCAAACAACACTACTATTAAGAGTGTCATAATTGATCC
Organism: Palaemon carinicauda; assembly: GCF_036898095.1. Lineage (NCBI taxonomy): Eukaryota > Metazoa > Arthropoda > Malacostraca > Decapoda > Palaemonidae > Palaemon > Palaemon carinicauda. The sequence continues at coordinate 76,481,888 of NC_090752.1, forward strand.
TATCCTTCTTTCTTCATACAACGGACAAAGAAAATTCTTAGTATTTTCAGCGCAAACATAAAACTATTTTCAGATCTTCCAAAGGAGTAATAATTAATCCTTTTCTCTCTTGCATCAATTTAGCAGAGATACGTTTCACCCTTGAAGCAGTCATACAGAGAAAAGACGTTCTCAGACGATCAACAAGGCGTTCATGTATAACGAACACTAGATCATTAACGAGAGAGAGAGAGAGAGAGAGAGAGAGAGAGAGAGAGAGAGAGAGAGAGAGAGAGAGTCTCCTCGTTAGGGAAACGGGTGGAACGTCTTATTGTGGCTGTAGCAAATTAACTCGATCTGAGAGAGAGAGAGAGAGAGAGAGAGAGACTTTGATTTGTTATTGAAGCTCCTGTGAAGAAAGAATTTATGCGTGGTATTGCCCCTAAAACTCCTCCTGCTTATTTATCTAGGGTAGGGGTAGGGGTAGGGATAGGTAGGGACAGGATAGCCATGTATGAAAGTAGAGGCTAGGTTATAAAATAGGTGGAACAATTTAGATACTTAGGACCTACTATAAGTCAGGAGGGAGGATATGAGGCTGAAGTTAAGAATAGGATGAAAGCAGCCTTGGGGAAGTGGAAGGAGGAAGCAGGAGTAGGATGTGATAAGAAAATGACCTGTTAGGGAAAGAAGAAGGCAGAGCATTGAATGGCAAGGAAAAACTGAAGGGTGGTATGAAGAGCAGAGGTTTGGGGGAAGAGGATGCCTTTGATAGAAGGCATTGGAGAGGGCGCATTAGGTAACCGACCCCTTAATGTAGGGATAACAGCGGGAAAGTATATATATATATATATATATATATATATATATATATATATATATATATATATATATATATCCATTTATATATGTGTGTATAACATATATATATTTATATATATATAAATGGAGAGAGAGAGAGAGAGAGAGAGAGAGAGAGAGAGAGAGAGAGAGAGAGAGAGAGAGAGAGAGAGAGAGAGAGATAATATGTTAGTTTAAAGGTGACAGCGTCATTTAATCCCATTCATAATAGTTATACTTAAAAGAAGTATGAAATCATTACGAAACATGTATACCTATAAAAATAAAGGAAAAAGATGAGCATTTTTTAAAATAATAAACCTCTATTAAGAAAATTATCTCACTAAAAGACCTCATAGAATAGGTGCCATGAATACAACCTTCCATACACACTAACCTCCCGTTTAAAAAGTGCCTATTACAAAATCATTAAACATGTGAGCGAATAAAGCAACACTTATCCTCAGAATATGGCAGCGCTCACGCCCGCCAGCCTGCCTGCCCGCCCGCAAAATCACGCCGGCAACCACTGATGGTACTAATTGTAATGTAAATCCTTAATTACAGGATAATAACATCAGTCATTTAGCCCGTGTTGTGGGGAATTGGCATCCCTTTGTGTTGGGGAATGCATCTCATTCACTTACTCATCCGACAACATTCATCAACGGTGCAATTACCGTGTACCTCGTTGCTCGTTAACGACTGTTATTATCACCTGACGCTGCTCTGGATGACACCATTCTATTCATATATATTTCTTTAAAGGCTATCTATATGTATATAAATATATATATATATATATATATATATATATATATATATATATATATATATTTATATATATATATATATATATATATATATATGTATATATATATATAAACTTATATATATATATATATATATATATATATATATATATATATGTATATATATACACACAAGTGATATATGTATTGTACATAACATATACAGTATGTTTGTATGTATATACAGTATATATATATATATATATATATATATATATATATATATATATATATATATATATAATCGGGCTGTAGCTAGTCCCTCGCCTACATTTGGAAGCGAGCAGTCAGCCGATGTGGGTACATGGGTGAATGGTACGCCACTTAGCTCACACTTGGTAGATCTGTGGATCACACGCGGCTTACTACCCACATAATAGGCACCAACACTTAACAGAGTTAAGAAACTAGACGTGGGACTTGCAATCTCACTCCTAAAGCCTTGTTGAGAAACTGGACGCCTGTGCCCTTCAGGCGCCACCTTCCGCAAAGGAGATAGCAATATATATATATATATATATATATATATATATATATATATATATATATATATATATATATATATATATATATGTATATATATGTATATATATATGTATATATATATATATATATATATATATATATATATATATATACAGTAAACACACACACACACACTATATATATATATATATATATATATATATATATATATATATATATATATATATATATATTTATATATATATATATATATATATATATATATATATATATATATA
>NC_090752.1:76489282-76504282 GCF_036898095.1 Palaemon carinicauda
GTTTTTTCTTACTAAATACTTGATCATATTGGCACTTTTTTTATTCTGTAAGCATTTCCGCTTTTTAACCAACTGTCTTTTTTTTCTTTAAAACCTCTCCATTGAACCAAGGATATCTAATATCATTATTATTATCAATAGCTAAGCTACAACCCTAGTTGGAAAAGCAGGATGTTATAAGCACAAGGACTCCAACAGGGAAAAATAGTCCAGTGAGGAAAGGAAATAAGTAAATGACAAGAGAAGTAATGAAAATTAAAATAACAGACTTTAAGAATAGTATCAACATTAAAATAGATCTTTCGTAACTAAACTATAAAAAGATATTTATGATATTTATATCAACCTGATCAAAATAAAAAACATTCTCTGCAAGTTTGAAGTTTTAAAGTTTCACCGATTCAACTACCTGAGCAAGAAGATCATTCCACAACCTGGTCACTACTGGAATAAAACTTGAATGCTATCTATACTCATTATTATTATTATTATTATTATTATTATTATTATTAATATTATTATTATCAATATTATTATTATTATTATTATTATTATTATTATTATTATTATTATTATTATTGCCGTTGTTGTTATTATACGAAATTACAATGATTTATTTAAAATAATTCAAGAAGTAATCACCTTGAAAACCATATTTTCAATCTAATGCCAATTATAAGATGAAAAAGGTAGTGAATTAATTCATATCGTCATTGCACAGAGTTGCATATCCCATCACAGAGATATAGTAAGAGTAAAGATGCAACAGATTAAAAATGAAAAAGTTTTCTTACTGACATTCTATTTCAATCTAGAAATATTTCTGTTTATATAGTTTAAAAATCTTAAATAAAAGTTTTATTGTCTTCTTAGTTTTAACAATAATAATAAAATATTTCCACTAGCGTAAAACTCTTTCTTTGTCGTTTAGGTCTCAAAAATAATATATATTTCAAAACTAATTCCCCAAATGTCTTCCCATTGTTGATATAACCCAAGACAATGATAACCAATACTATAGTCTTGCTATATGTCAAACGAAAATAAATGACCTCCATCTAATCTAAATCTAATCTTTCCTATCACCATCCCAGTTTCGACGCCAGAGGCAGCAACATCGATAAGGGGAAGCACTGGAGTGACGAGATGCTGCTGGAACAGAGGGCCTACTTCAAGCTTCTCCCAGGAAACTCGTGGGGTTCCACCGCTGCCCCCGGGGCTCACCTGGAGATTTACCCCGTCCAAGACAGAGACCAGGCCAGATATCGGTGCAGGGTGGACTATCTGCTCTCCCCAACTAAGAACACCATAATCAACTTCACTGTCATTAGTAAGTCGGAAGATTTAGAGTTCTTTCCAGACAAGTGTCTGGAGGTCTAGCTGAAGTTTATTTTTTCTAGTTTTAAATGTTCAAATATTTCAAGATGCTTTACTTACTTTGCTATGCATTCAAAGAGGCATTAGAATTAGTTAATAGTTGTTTTTGTATGGGAATTATGATAATAAGGTAAGTGATAGTTATTTACCAACTCTCATATTTAGATGGCGAAAGATATTTTCTATGATGCAGACTGTATGCATTTTCAAATGTTTGATTATATGGTGGGTAATTATTACCTCTTATCTATATATCTCATTACTTAAAAACAATGTATTTAAGGGATGTAACTCTTTTCAAGTACTCAAATTAGGCTCACGTAGAATAATGTATCTCTGTTTTTCTTTTCAATTGGAATTCAGAAACATAATGATAGTTATTCAACATTATGGTTTTCGTAATCAAGCCGCGTCCCTATAATCATATTTTCTCAGTATAAGGCATACGCAATATAAAATAGTTGAAATGTTTTTGAAAAAAGGGTTTATGTACACTCTGTGTCGATTAAAATCTATCAGTGGTTGAACTTAGGATTAGTAATATACTGGAGTTAAAATAGCTTAATTATTTACTAGCAGCATAAAATTCCTATATTAATGTTACCAGATTCTACATCACGACTCTTAAATGAAGTGAGCAGTTGGTAAGAGAGGTACCGGACAACAAATAATGTTTATAATCTTACTTATGAAACAACAGAGTATTATTCAACGCAGCTTTCCATGGTAATCATACTTTTGCCATTTTAAATCTCCAATTTCAATCGTAAACCGATTAAACCCATTTTTTAAAAGCTGGGTTTTTTTTAATTATCTACAAAATTTTATCAAACTTAACAGCCCGTTTTCTACCATTAAAAAATGAAAAATCCGAATCGTGAAAGTTGTGTATTAACTATAAACAAATATTCACTAACCAAATATTTTTTACTTTGATTCATAAACGAACGTTTCAGGTCTTGAAATACTGCTCTATTTTCATTTAATATTCTTAAATGTCTTCTCTCGTCGAAACTAAAAAGCAAGCTCTCTCTTATTAATACTGTATGTCAGGGGATTTATCTCTCCTATATGATAAAAAGCAAGTGTCTGGCTTCATAAATATGTATACACTCATATAAGTATATATATATATATATATATATATATATATATATATATATATATATATATATATATATCGGTCACGCTGAGCTTTGTCGTATGTATAATTACTCGGTCTCACCCTGCCCATTATGGGTAGAGGGAGTGAGAGAAGCCATAACCTGGTGAGAAGGGGTACCCTGAAAGGCTCGTTCGGAAGCCACAAACACCGTGTTGTAGTTGGGAAAGGGAGAGAGGGCGGAAAGGGTTGAATCTATGTGTGTGTGTGTGTGTGTGTGTGTGTGTGTGTGTGTGTGTGTGCAGATCTATCTAAATATTTAGCCGTCCTTTTTGACGGGTCGTGTACATTAACAATCAAAGAATATGCTAGAGAAGAGAGACTATCGTTTTACCGGCTACTCGTTCTAACAAAAGCCCGTGCTAGCTCTAGGCAAGCTTAATCTAACAACAGCAACAACAACAATCTCTGTCGGGTAAAGAAATGTCGTAAAGCAAAACCATCTTCACGAGCGAAATGTCAAAGTTGCAGCAGTGTCCAACGGCGAAGTAATTTCCGCTGCTGCAAAGCACAATCAAAGTTTCATCATGACCAAATGAAGAATGCATCAAGATCGCAAGAACGTGGCAAAGTAGCTTTCGTTTTACCGGCATCCGATACAACGACGCCCCTGGGATTCATATATTCACGCATGAATAAACCGCGTCCGGTAAATGCCGTTTTTGTTCTCACTACCGCCGGTATGAGTCTAGTGTCTCCAGCTCGGTTCTTGCGCACCTCTTTAAGGACCTCGGGGCTGGCTGCCTGCAATCACGGCAGCCCTCAGCCTTCTGACGGCCCATTACGCCGCGGAATTGGTCCATTTCAGGCGTTTCAGAGAGGGAAACTGGCAGCAAATTACAACGGAGATACACCTCCCTCGTTTCCCCTTCTCTCTCTCTCCCCTCGCTTCAGAGAACCCTTATTCCGGTAGTCCAGACGACATCACCATAGCGGTGTTGGTATTGTGGTCGATGGGAAGTCACAAGATCTGCCTCTTTTCAGTGTCTGTCAAAATTAGTTTGGTATATAAATTGTGATCCGTTTTAATTTCCCATGCGGTGTTAATGGGAACTTTTGATTCATCGATGTCACGTTGTCGGAACTATTTGTAATGTTCTTCGATTAGTATAAAAAAGTCCCTCATGAATGTCGGAGGCAAGGGATAGGACGATGTCCGAGAGACGGGCCATGTATACAAATGATTGCCGTCCACTGCTCTCTCCACCCAATCTAAGAAAAGGGAGGGACAAGTAATGAGTGCTGATGACTCAGCATAGACCAATAAGCTTCCCTAAGCATTGCATCATTAGCTCAAAAGGACCGCGATGTTGTGAACACTAGTGAACACAAATTTTCGAGCAACGAGCAGAGCTCGAACTAGCGACCAAATCATCGTGAGTCACGAGATATTACCACTAGGCTGCCACAACCTAGAAGTGTTGTTAGAATCCATAAAACGTTAGTTATGGCTCTTGTGTATAAACTTCATGATTTTAAAAATTAAAAGCATATGAAAGCTGAATTATATGAATCAAAGGAGGAGAAGCATTGGTTTGGTTTCACCCCACCCCCTCAGCTTTAACGCATAAGAAATCAAGTATCATAAAAAAAAGACGTCCTAAAAACATAAAGGTTACCAACTTTAAAACAAAGTCAGAGAAAAATTGTGGAATAATAAACAGAAACACGCATATTTCAACTTACATATTATATCTCGGTGCGCGTTCGTAAGCTTAAATATCAGAATGGTTAGTGCCGAAACATGCATCAAGGCCGGGCGAATCTCCTGGTTGAAAAATAAATGAATTTCACTGCCGCATTCCTCAGATTCTTTGTGAATGTAGAGCAATATTGCTTCGGCTTAATCTCTCGCGTATAAAAGGACCTTCGATCGAATTTCTACTTCTCTCTGAATCATTTGGAGGATTTTCTTTTTCATTCAGAATAAACTTAAATTATATTGTTTCGACAGTTTTCACCTGAATGATTTTTTTTTATTCATTACTTTGTTTTCTTTCGGGAGGAAGTCTTTATAATATTAATAGACACTGAAAAATTTAAGGATTCGTTCGCAAGTGAAATGTTTTTCAAATATTTTGTCAGGCTGAAATTATATATAATATATATATATATATATATATATATATATATATATATATATATATATATAGTGTGTGTGTGTATGTGTGTGTGTGTGTGTGTGTGTGTGTGTGGGGGTGTCTATTTCACTGTAGTCCTTTCTTTTAAAAGAAAATGGCTTTAAAAGGTACAATATAAAAGATTTTCCCTGTTCTCTCCCAATATCTCCTTCGCCATAATTGAATCCCAGCATTGACAACCGATTAATTCTTAGTACGTCACTTGAAAAAGAAAGAAAGAAAAAAAAAGGTTGATGAAGGCAGAATTAAAACTATAACCTTGGTAAAAATATAAAAATATCGATTTTTGAGTCCATTCGATTATGTATCTCAAGATAAAAAGATCATTTAAAAAAAAAAAAAGTATGTCTGGATAATTACTGCCTGAAACTGGAAATTCTTCTCTTTGAAATACTGGCATATTACAATATTCAGACTACACTATGTTTTATTTATGAAATAAAGATATATATGAAGAATATTTCTATGAATAAACATAAATGCTTAGAGCAAGAGCATTTACGTTTTCAGGTTAATACCAGTTAGTTATAAGCTTCCTTTCTGTAAATATTGTATTACATTCTGAAGGAAAAGAAAATGAAAAATAAAATCTCTTGGTCAAACGGTCATTGCGCCATCCTTTCCATCACAAGGGTTAGGTTAGATGAAGTAGCGATGCGGAAGTTTCCATGACCATATCAATAAACCCAATTTTGGCTAAATTGTACCTTACAAATAGTCGACTAGAGTGGGTCGTAACCCCGAGTAGAAACATAGAACTAGCAACCCCCTCTCAAAAATACTTGTTGAAATCCTGGAAAGTGAGGGCTCTAGGGAGAAAAATAAAACAACAGTCACTGCAATATTCATCTTTGTTAGTGCTGTTTTTCGGATGAACACCTTCTAAAGTCAAAATTCACAAACATCATTTGCACGACTTTCGTCTCCAATACGTCTACCACACCGCTCATCAAGCCTTTTCTAAATATTGCTATTCTCCTACTTTCTGGCATCCCTGAATTATTTTACAAGTCTTATTCCAGCTTTTACCAGATTGTGGAATGACCTTACTCAGGCAATCAAATCGATAGAACTTCAGTTGTTCAAACTTGCAATAAATGTTTTTATGTTAAACAAACTGACATGAGTCTGTCTTCTTAGTTTATATATGACAGTTATATTTTCACGTTATTACTGATCTTAAGATATTATATATTCTTTGTTCTACACTTCTCATACAGGTATAGTCTCTCTCTCTCTCTCTCTCTCTCTCTCTCTCTCTCTCTCTCTCTCTCTCTCTCTCTCTCTCTCTCTCTCTCTCTCTCTCTCTTTATATATATATATATATATATATATATATATATATATACATATACATATATATATATATATATATATGTGTGTGTGTGTGTGTATGTGTGTGTGTGGTATTTATAAACTGGGAGAAACCTTTTGATTCTGTCAAAAACTTAGCAGCAATGAAAGCAGTAAGATTCAATAATAGATGAATCTTACGTTAAACCACTTGCAGATACTCATACAGGAAGTACAGCAACCCTAAAACTACTTAACGATATTGAGAACATTCAGATTGAGAAAGAAGTTGAACAGGGCGACCCTATCTCCTAAATTATTCACAGCATGCCTCTAAGTAGTTTTTCAAAAATTAGATTGGGAAAATTTAGGCATTATCAATAAAGAGGAAAATCTTAACAACTTAAGCTTCGCAGATGACATAGTTCTATCTAATGAATCATGGGAGGAATCGCAAAAGTTGATAGAAATTTGAGTAGGGAAAGCAGAAGAGTGGGACTGAAAATTAATATAAGTAGGTATAAAATAATGTTTAATGAAAATGCAGAAAGACAATAAATACAGATTATGGACGAACCTCTAGAGATTGTTAATGCATACACGTACTGTACTTTGGACACACAGTATGTTTTCCCAAGGACATGAGACCGAAAATTACGAGAAGGATAGGATAAGCATGCGATGGAGAGCTTTTGAAAAACAAAATGAGAGTTTGAAAAGTAAAATGCTACTGACTCCAAAGTGAGAAATATTTTATTAGATGGTCATACCTGTATTAACTTATTCATCAGGAACTTAGAGCCTTACTAAAGCCTTAGAATATAAGCTAGATCAACTCAAAGAGGCATGGAAAGAATAATGATGGGATTAACACTAATAGACAGAAAAGGAGTGACATGGATAGGAGAGCAAACTAAAGGAAAGGATTATCTAACAACATGTATGATTAAGAAATGGGCAGGACATATAATGAGAATGACAGATAATAGGAGGATATTAAGAACAACAGAATCAGTCCCTAGAGATTGCAAAAGAAGCAGGTAAAGGAAGAGAAGACGATAGATTGACTGCCTGGCCCTCTTTGCTCCTAGCTTGGGTGGAGAGGGGGCTTGAGCGCTGATCATGTGTATATATGGTCAGTCTCTAAGGCATTGTCCTCCTTGATACGGCAACGTCCCTGTCCCTTACCTCTGCCATTCATGGGTGGCCTTTAAGTGTTTAAACTAAAAAAAATGCGGTTAAACTGACGTGAGTGGAAGGACATGTCTGAGGACTTTGTTCAGTAGTGGACTAGTAACGGCTGATGATGATGAGGATTATATACATACATACATACATGAATATATATATATATATATATATATGTATATATAGATATATATATATATATATATATATATATATATATATATATATATATCTATATATACATATATTACTTGAAAGTCAACGAACTTTCCAAAACTTCCGTACGATGCATTAAGTTCTGCGCACAGCAACATGGAAAAAGAATGAATAAGTGGTGACATGATAGAATAAAACCATTAAATAAGTCTCAAGGGTCGAAAACAACTAAAAGGGAAGGAGAGTGAGAATATAAAAGAAAGGATAAAAAAAATAAAAAGACGACGAAACTTTCACCATCTGAAACAGAACTAACACGAGACGTAAATAACAAAACCTTTCCAAAGCCAAAAGGGAATAAAAGACATGAAATAAAAAAAAGGGGGATCTGATTTCTCTGATATACGTTCTGGACTCTTCTAAAGTGAAGCATTGGGATGTGATCGGCCTCAGAAATATTTTAGAAGAGAAATCAGAAAACTTTAATGATTCCTTTGTTTGTTCGTAAGTTTGTCTATTCATTTAACCTTTGATAGAAATCCTGAGTGTGTTTAGAACTCGCAGTGATATGGAATTCCTAATAAAGGGTTAATTTTCATTGACTGGATATTTGGAAATAGCACATATGTTTAGTCTGTCCGTCAGAGTGTGTAATTGAGCATAAATGTTTAGGATAACTCGTTATTACGAACCTCAAACTAAATTAATGGACATTTTAGCTACACTGGTATGATGAAGAATACCTCTCTCTCTCTCTCTCTCTCTCTCTCTCTCTCTCTCTCTCTCTCTCTCTCTCTCTCTCTCTCTCTCTCCTGAGATCTGATCCTAACAGTATTGAAGCACTTGTAGCTTTATTAAGAGCCTCTTACTAAAGGGTTTCATTTTTACGAAACGTGATTGGCAGGATCAGATCTCCTTTTGTGTTGAGTAGCCTCAAATAACATTCTCTTCTCGGTTATTGATACAACACACAATTTCTTCGATGAATTTCTCCCCCCTCTCTCTCTCTCTCTCTCTCTCTCTCTCTCTCTCTCTCTCTCTCTCTCTCTCTCTCTCTCTCTCTCTCTCTCTCAAGGTTCTGCATATATCAGAGAGATATCCCAGGTATTTATTACGTTTCAAGTAACAATGTCTTTGTATTTGGGTAAAATCAACATATCTGGAGTATCATTGGGAGAGTAATATGTCTACGTCAATATACATTCCCAGATATCTATTGCAGTAATTTGTATTTTATCTGCATTTGTAACATCAAATTTATTACACGTTTTTTGTATCATCATTTGAATTTTCAGTTCAGATAAATTTCTATTATTCTTACACTGTAATCACACTCGTTATGGTACTAATCAACACTTTGTTATATTATTGGTTAGTATTTTAATATAGTAATAGTTAATTAGATATTTTTGATAGAATTTTGTACCATATTTCCAATTTTCAAAAAATCCTTCACCGTTTAAATTGTTTAAAAAAAAACATTTTATGATATTTACATAACATTAGAGGTACTTACAAATAGTGTTTTGTAACATTTTTTTTTATTATTTATGTGAATAATATATTTTAGGTGATAAATATAATAAAAAACCACAAATCTAAGTTATGATTGGACATTGCAACGTTATTGAAAATTATCATATGTTTAAGGAAGGGAAAAATGAAAGAAATATATATATATATATATATATATATATATATATATATATATATATATATATATACTCACTGACCATAGTTGTGTATATATATATATATATATATATATATATATATATATATATATATATATATATATATATATATATATATACATATATGTGTATGTCTTCAAAAAAAATAAAGAAATATATATATATATATATATATATATATATACAACTATGGTCAGTGAGTACATATATATATATATATATATATATATATATATATATATATAAATATATATATATATATATATATATATTTCTTTAATTTTTTCCCTTCCTTAAACATATGATAATTTTCAATAACATTGCAATGTCTAATCATAACTCAAATATGTGGTTTTATATTATATTTATCACCTAAAATATTATTGGACATTAAAAACATCCGCAGGGGAGCACAACTCGAGAGGCGTCGAAGTGAATCCCGAACGTCTTTATGTCTTCACGAAAAAAAAAAAAAAAAAAAAAAAGGGGGGGGGGGATCTGATTTCTCTGATATACGTTCTGGACTGTTCTAAAGTGAGGCATTGGGATGTGATCGGCCTCAGAAATATTTTAGAAGAGAAATCAGAAACCGTTAATGATAAGATACGGAATGAAGTAATTAAGGGTACCACAGGAGTTAGAAAACTATCAGATAAGATCCAAAAAAGTAGACTGAGGTGGTACGGTCATGTCATGAGATATGAACAGTATATTGGGAGGAGCAAGGTCTAAAGACCTTGGGGAGGAGAGTGATGGAAATGGAGGTACAGGGAACGAGAAGGAGAGGGAGACCAAAGCGAAAGTGGGTGGACTGTATCAAGGATGACCTTTCGATCAAAGGGATTAACCGGTGATGAGGTGTGGGACAGAGGTAGATGGAGAAAGCTGACCAGAAAGATCGACCCCACATAGAAGTGGTAAAAGATGTAGACAAAGAAGAATATAAATATATATTTATATATATATATATATATATATATATATATATATATATATATATATATATACACGCACGCGCGCGCACGTGTGTATGTGTGCATGTGTGTTTGCATGTGCATGAATACTGACTGTCTGTTGGTGAAGTTTCAATGCGAAGTTAATTAAACCTGATACAAAGAAGCGTACACGTGGAAGCACCTGAGACAAAGGTTCAGTTTGTTTCCAAGAAATCAGTGGCAGAATTTCTCATTACAATCTAACGTCGTAACCGAGTTCCTTCTTGACTTCTACACATTGCTATCATTACTATTGTTATAAATACTGATTATCATTACCATTAGTAAATATTATCCTTCTTATTATTACCTCTATTATCACTGTTATCCATTTTATTATTACCTTCATTATCATCACCATTACTGCTATCATTATTCAAATTAAAAACATTCATAATTAACATGCATATAATATTGTCTGCAAATGATATTTCTCCAGTTATGAAAAGGCAAAGAAAAGTGAAGAATACTTCGAACGTATTTTGTATTTAAGATATTGTATTTTATCATATAATTCGACTGATGCATAGACTTCTATCAATCAGCTTCTCTCTTGGTTTTGTGGGGTATGCCTGTATGTGCATATATATCCGCATACACCATATATATATAAATGTTTATATATATATATATATATATATATATATATATATATATATATATATATATATATATATATATATATATATATCATACAACAAAAACAAAGGCAGCGGTTTCTAGTCCACAGCAGGACAAACACCTAAATCATGTCTGGGGTCAGGCAAGTTTTTATAACCACGTTAGCCAGTGCGGCTTGGTAATCGTAGGAGATTTTCGTCTGGTCACTCACAGCAAACCAATCTAGTATAGGAGGTCCTGACTGGTACAACTTTGCTGATCATGGCAATTCACAAGCCCTTCCATCACGTTGAGGTATCCACACTAGTTACAACCGATGATATATATATATATATATATATATATATATATATATATATATATATATATACATACATACGTACATACATACATACGTACATACATACATACATACATACATATATATATATATATATATATATATATATATATATATATATATATATATATATATATATATATATATATATATATATATATATATTCCAAACGCCCTTTACCTCATGATTGCGTAGCTCTTAGGGATGTTAACTGTTCATAGCAAGCATCTATTATTGGGGGAAAAAGTAGAATTGGACGATGTTGACGATGAGGGAGGATAGGCTGATATTCATAATCTTTTATTTAGTCTGGCTGCGATCCAACAAAGTGGACTAACTACCAGGAATATAATTCACCAATATGTCTAAAGAGACAATGGATTTTTCGGGAAGTGAGCCTTAAGTAACAACCTTTCCTCTAACCCTTCCCTGTCGTTTGGGCAATCCATGATGAGAGAGAGAGAGAGAGAGAGAGAGAGAGAGAGAGAGAGAGAGAGAGAGAGAGAGAGAGAGAGAGAGAGAGTATTTATTTAAAATGATTTAGGAAATTTGGACTGTATGGTGTGGCTCTTGGACCGGGAAGACCATTCAGTGCCGAGGTGCACCATGAAGAAATATCGGAGTTGTAAATTTAAGCAAAAATTTAAATTAGTTGGACAGTTAAATAAAAAAAAATAAGTTGGAATAGAAGTAATAAAAGGCTAAAAGGTTGGGTGCAGATTAGAGAGAGAGAGAGAGAGAGAGAGAGAGAGAGAGAGAGAGAGAGAGAGAGAGAGAGAGAGAGAGAGAGGGGGGGGGGGGGGTTGCAAAGTGAATTGTATTAAATAAAAGCCATTTTTATTCAGCTAAATATGCAAACGATTGACTCAGGCGTCCGAAAAAGCCGTTGGTAAATCATTTTATGGCTTCCCAGAAGATTTTCCTTAAAAAAAGGACTCATTATTGCAAGATGAATACCCAATTTCGCTAGCATGGAATAATACAAATCTTAATGTTGGAGGATTATAAACGTATTTATATGAATTTAGACTTTCCATCTGCTATTTCAAGACCAAAATGGATTTGCCAGCATTCAGTTAATAACGTTAAATTGAGATCAATTTGGCGCTGACAGACTACAGACTGATACCTTATTAGTCTTAAACTATTGGTCTTGCTGTCATGATCTTTCGAACTCAAATTGCATCCTGAAGTATCGACTTCATAAGCATTCAATATATGATTGATCTAAGGAGGTTTTATACAATACAATAGTATGTAACTGAATATTTAGAATTTGAGCAATGTTCCTAAATTATGAGGATACCCCCAATATAATTTTCAGACTACTGCAAAACATCAGAATTCTCTTAATAAGATCCATGGATTTTCTCAACCCATACCTCTGCCTCCGAAAGGCAATTATTTGCAAGACCTTTCTGAGCAATACATCCTCAAATCTATTCTGATCAACAGACGCATAAACCATAATTAATTGGTCAATTCCATCCACTAACAGCTCCTAAGAACATGGAGCTAAAACCTTTCCACCTCCGATGAGTTCCCTCTCTTGGCAACAGTACTGGAGGACAAACAAAACCAACAAAGAAAATTAGATCCATTTCGAGGCCCAATTAGGCTCTAACAAAGCAATTATACGTAGAGCCCCTCCCGCCTCTTCCTACCCTGGTTCCTCTGGCGAGCCAACATCTAATATGCAGTCATAGGATGGTTAAATGTCCTTTCGGCTGAATTGAGATCAATGGATTGGCTGAGAGCGTGCTGGATGAAGGCTCCTCCAGGGATAGGTTGGGAGAGAGCGGGTGGGAGGATATTCCACTCAATGGCCGCTTATTACTGGAACGCTCGCCTTGGTTATCATTACGAGAGAGAGAGAGAGAGAGAGAGAGAGAGAGAGAGAGAGAGAGAGAGAGAGAGAGAGAGAGAGAAAACCCTTCACTAGACGAATTTCCCTGAAGAATTTTGGCCCACATTTGATTCCAAAAGGAGATTAGAATCCGAATCAAAAGTCCTTCAGTTGAGAAAGGGCTGTGGTTGCTGGCATCAGTCATGCACACACACCCACTTTCCCCCTTACCAAGAATATTTCCTCTTTACCTCAACTCGGTGATTTCGAAATAACGGCCTAAACCTTTTAAAAAGCACGACCATTAAGCAAGTTAAAGTCCGTCAACAGGATGCGTCTGGAGGATGCTTGACCCTTTTGGATATATCTCGTGAAACCCAGAATGATGAAAGGGTCGTCCTACAAATGATGATTGCGACGTCTGATTCCGTGGGATTACAAGTCGACTTTGTTTCTGCTGTTAAAATGTATGTTCCCAGCTTACCTCTAATCTGATACATGTCTAGACAGATTTACCAGATTTACTCTTCAAACGCGTTGGGATTTCCACATGCATCCTCCGATTGAAAGGAATGCCGGTATTTTGGGAACTATGTATAACTGGATTTCCATATATTTTCATTACAGACGATTGTGAAAATGAACCGATCTCAGAAAATTCGATTAGCAGGTGTTAAAAAAATAATGTTTTTAGTTAGAAAACACATTTTCTATTTTTAAAGGACTCGATGTACTTATAGGTATGAACGAAATACAGTATATCCCATTTGTGAAAGAATTACGAGAATGTAGCTGAAACATCACAGTGGCCTTCATGCTATTACACATCCGAAAGTATTTGTATTAATCCAGTAATTTGGGATACATAGTATTTCAATTAAGGAAGTACAGAAGTGTCCTCATTTGCGAATGATCAAAATAACTTTACAAAAGGAACTACACACAGACATACATACATACACACACACATATATACGTATATATATACATATATATATAAATATATATATATATATATATATACATATATACATACATATATACCCATATATATATACTTCAAATAGACAGATATCCCACAGTTTCAGACTTGCAGATGGAATAAACACGAGTCACTAATACCTTCTATTTATTTTGTACTTCTAAAATAAAAAAAAAATAAAAAAAAGAGATAATTTACTCTTGCTGAATGGTGCTATACTTGCTATATTAGGCTCGTTTCCCACGATTACATTTTTTTCCGCACGGGAAAATATTCGCTCGTTTGAAGGCATGTCTTCACACGAGCGGATTTTCTCCGAGCGGCCTCTTAGTTTCTAGAAGCCGTTACACTGGAAGAGTAGCTGTGCACGCACCTAGTAAATCACTGCCGCTGGGAAATTCTTCCGAGAGGTCAGCCTGTGAAGGGCCTCAATGATCTTCATTGATTTATAATCCGCACGAACAAATCCACGTGGCATCAAACCGCTCGTGTAAAGCGAGCTTTAGAGATCCTTAATGGTATCCTAGAAAGCTACAAGTTGACACGTGGCAATTGTGAAAGCTTTCTGCTAAACATTTCTGTTTCCTCACTGATTTCGGAGGAAATTTCCTCCCATTAAATATGGAATTTGTGTTTTAAGAGTTTGTCAAATAATAAACACTAGTAAAATGAAGGTAAGTTTTTTTCATGGCTATTAAGACAGACATCTGATTCGGTTCCAGCAAGAGGATAGAATAACTTCTTCGAAGTTTTACAAAGAAATTGATAAAGCAAAATATTAAAAAAAAATCCAAAAAATAGCTTTACCAGAATATGTAAAGAAAAAGAAAAGAAAAGTTGAATGTTAAATGATTTTAGAACAATAATTGTTGAAGGAAATTAAAGATTACCTGTAAAAGTTTTGTGTAACATTTGCAAAAAAACCAAAAGTTAAAGAAAGCAACTTGCTACTCCTAAATTACTTTTAGCTAACTATCACATGACATGTGAAAAGAAAGAAAAAATGTAAAAAGAAACATATAATGATTCACAACTACCTTCACAAAAATATCTAAAAGTCCTAAAAAAAGACACTGTGCAGGTTAAACCAACCAGACGGTTAAAACCAAACATTCAACAAAATCCTGAAAGAGTATAATCAGAATAAATTTCAAAATTCTTTTCTAGATTTGAAACATCTCCGCTCTTTCCTATGAACGTTCAA
>NC_090752.1:76509282-76519282 GCF_036898095.1 Palaemon carinicauda
TGATTATGATGATGATAATGATGATGATGATCTGATATATATATATATATATATATATATATATATATATATATATATATATATATATATATTTATATATATGTATATATATGTATATATATATATATATATATATATATATATATATATATATATATATATATATATATATATATATATAGTCCACAGATAACTATAAGAGGATGCCTTTGGAGAGGGCGCATCAGGCCACCTAATAAACAATTCTTCTTCACCCAAGGGGTTAACTATTGCATTGTAATTATTCATTGGCTACTTTCCTCTTGGTAAGGGTAGAAGAGACTCTTTAGCTGTGGTAAGCAGTTCTTCTAGAAGAAGGACACTCCAAAATCAAACTATTATTCTCTAGTCTTGGGTAGTGCCATATCTTTTGTACTATGGTCTTCCACTGTCTTGGATTAGAGTTCTCTTGCTTGAGGGTACACTCAGGCACACTATTCTATATTACTTATCTTCCTCTTGTTTTTTATTTTTTATTTTTATAGTTTATGTGGGAAATATTTATTTCAATGTTGTTATTGTTCTTAAAATCTTATATTTTTCCTTGTTTCCTTTCCTCACTGGGCTATTTTCCCTGATGGAGCCACTGGGTTTATAGCATTTTGCTTTTCCAACTGGAGTGTAGCTTATCTAATAATAATAATAATAATAAGACGTGATGATGATGATGATGATATTGATGATATATATATAAATATATATATATATATATATATATATATATATATATATATATATATATATATATATATATATACAGTATATATTTATATATATATATATGTGTGTGTGCGTGTGTGCCTGTTAGAAATACTAGAAAATCGAAGTTTCTCCACAAGTAGTAGGGGGAAATCCTTCTACCCAGCGGGTGGAATGACGATATCACGACGGTTGTTCCCATTTATGGATGACAGTTTCGGAGAAAAGTTGGTGGGGGGGGGGGGGGGAGGGGGAGTAACAAAGTGCCTCTGAAAATCCAGGGAAGAGGAAAATGGTGTTAATGGTGACCTTTTTAAGTTCCAGGCTGTGTTGGTGGGAGCAGAAGTCATTCAGAGTGTGTAGGGGGTTCAATATCTCTATATTTTTTGTTCTTTTCTTTTTGTCAACTACGCGAAATCGCTTTTGTTTGTGAGTTCTTCAATAGAATTACTTTGGCTTTTAGGTGAAATAGTTTCAAAAACTACATTTTATTGCTAGTAATCAGTCATCATGCAGAATAAATGGGACTTTAAAAAAGTCGTGTTCAAGATATATCAGAATAAAAATACTGGGAACTTTTACGTTTTTCGTAAAATTTTCACAAATTCTATTCTACCAACATATCTCGAATCATCAATTTTTCAGGATATTCTGCATACCGCATATTTCTGAATATGATTGCTCATCAACCGTTGACTACTAGCGCTGCAGTAAATATATTTATTACCATTATTATTATTATTATTATTATTATTATTATTATTATTATTATTATTATTATTATTATTATTATTGTTGTTGTTGTTGTTGTTTATTAGTGGCCAAGAGAGTACAAATTCATATAAAAGAAACAACAGAATGTCTGTAACGTAAAATGTTAGTATTATGTAACTGAAAATTTGAGACCAGGCTGATGAAAATGAATAATAAAACCAAATAAAAATTAGAACAAAATGATGGACAATTAAACAATCAAAAAGAAGGAAAACACTTGAAGATATCTGCCATGCAATTATAGGTAGCTTATAAAAGAGAACTTGAGGAACAAATAGATTAGAATTTAGTACTCAAAATAAGCGATCTATCGTTAATGTTATTTCTGTTTAAAGTCCCCTCATGAATGGCACAGGCAAGGGACAGAGCCAATATGCTAGACTCCTAGAGACTGACCATACATACTGCAGAGATGATCAGCGCACAAGGCCACTTTCCATCCAAGCTAGGACCAGGGAGGGCCAAGCAATGGCAGGTGGACCTATATGCTCCCCCCAAAACCCCGATCCTTAGTTCACGTTTACAAGGATGGTGAGGTTACAGACACTACAAGAAACTATTGAGCTTGAGCGGGACTCAAACCCAAGCCCGCCAGATCATCCGGCAGGAACGTTTCCAATAGGCCACCACAACCTTGAGTCACATTTCCTGTGGCAAAGAGATCTACATTTTATGAAATATAATATTTATTGCATAAGAGCTATTAAAACTTTATAAATAGCCGAAGAGTAATCCAGTGAGGTCTATCAAACTGTCTAATGCCACAGAAAACAACACCGGCCATTTAAAATCATTTAAATCGGACCTAATTGAGTTGAATATCCTTTACTAGTGTACGCGACCCGTCAACAATAACAGCCAAATATCTAGATTGATATGCACACGCAGGTTCAATCTTTTCCACCCCTCCTCCCTTTCCTAACTACCACACGGCAGTTTGGGCAATTTGCGGGAGATAATCGTTTCGGTGGTTGCCGTTCAACGTGACAGGAAATAAAGGAAAGAAATATAGAAATAAATTGATATATACAGCCAGACACTTGCTCTTCATTATACAGGCGAGATTATAAATGATAATTACTAAGCCCTGTATTTAACATCAGGAAAATATGTGCAACAATACATGCAAGTTTTATTATGCATACGAATCATATAGGTAATCGCTTCATAATTAGCGGTCAGTATTGCTAGATAAAAGAGCCGCCTATTTATGCTAAGCCTTTGCTCGTATAATATATAAATATATATCAGACTCTTATCATTTAATTATAAACATATGTTAGGTACACCATTACTGCCTTTATTATCATTTATTCAGAATCTCCACCACTCACCTGATCATCGAGAAAAGAAGGGTTGGTTTTTAGGACCAAGCGGTTGAATACATATATATATATATATATATATATATATATATATATATATATATATATATTTATATATACATAAACATATATACACACACACACACACACACATATATATATATATATATATATATATATATATATATATATATATATATATATATATATACATAAATATATATACATAGATATATATATATAGATAAATAGATATACACAAGTATATATAGGCCTATGAGTATGTATGTATATATGCATATATGTGTTTGTGTATATAAATGAGTGTACAGTAGCCCCCTTATATATAGTATACATCTATGTATAGGTATATGCATACTTGTTTATATATAGGGTGTGTGTATGCTGCATGTTTACATATACGTAAACCTCTTAGCGAATAGCGGATGTATACTGATGATATTTCAAAAATAAAACTTATGCGTAAGCGTGTGAGAGAGAGAGAGAGAGAGAGAGAGAGAGAGAGAGAGAGAGAGAGAGAGAGAGAGAGAGAGGTCGTTATGCGGGCAGTAATTGCCAGCTTTTGGAGTTATGTTGTGCTAAGTGTCCAAACACATTAAGGCAAAGGAACTACGGTTATTTCGATATTCGTTGGTTTTCACCTCCAAGATTTTCTCTTTCATTCGTTATTTATGCTTCGAGTTCCTTATATTTATCTGTTTATCAATATTTTACTACTATTCTCTATTTACTTGTATTCCCTACATTATTCCATATTCTCCATATTTCCAAGTACGATCTTGTTCCCTCATAGTTCATCCTTTCCCTTCCTTACTCCTTCCTTCCATATTCCATAATTTATATAGCAAATACTTCATAGTTTATTCTACATTACCTTTATTCCCAAGTATCTAGGTGCATTTGCATTCCGATTTCTTTGTTTTCCCTATTTTCTATCATATTTAATTTCTTTACATCATCATCACCATCTCCTACGCCTATCGACGCAAAGGGCCTCAAGAAGATTCGTTGACTAGATTCATCAAATAATAGCCAGTTCCTTGTGATGCGTAGAGTCTATACTCTGTATATATGAATATATAAAGAAATAAATATAAACTGTATATGCATATATATAAAGTACATATACATTTATAAATACACACGCATCTCATATATATAATATATATATATATATATATATATATATATATATATATATATATATATATATATATATATATATATATATATAAATTTATGTATAAATATATATATATATATATATATATATATATATAAAATGCAGAAATTCTATTCCACTAAAGGACAACAGTTTCGGACATGTCCTAATTCATATCTAGGGTTTGGACAGTTTTCCTCAACACGCTGGCCACTACGGATTGGTGATGGCTCACAGCAAACAAGCCTATAGCTTTTAGTCCAGTAGTATTAGCGTTCAACCTGGTACAAATTGGTAAGAAGCTGAATTTTTTAGGATTGATGCCCAAGGAAATCCTAAACAACTTATTGAAAGTCTTGAGGAATCCGCTTTGTGCTCTCTTCAAAATTCAAGATGGTGGCGAAGATTGCGTCATAACTTAGTTTTCCGAATACGATCATGTCTAAAGCACCAAGAATCACTATGTTGGTGTCTAAACATATGTTTTGGAGGCCAAGGAATTCGTTTCTGTCCTTAAAGTGTTGTCAGACTAGTAGCTGGTAGCCACCTTGGATTTTCAAGGTGACCCCCGTGCAAAATTATATATTGTATCAATAAATAACAGGGTTTTATCAAATTGCCACAAATATTCACAATATATATTTTTGGCATGTAAGATAATATAATCATATGTTCTTAATTATAATGTGATAAGCTAGTTTTAGTAAAACAATATAAATACCCTTCAAATTAAACTTTTCTTATAGTAAAATTAAACTGACTTTCACAAAAACTTTTTTAAACAGAACATTGTTGAAGAATCATTTTCCCGATTATACATGTACAAAAAAAAAAAAAAAAAATCCATAATAGCACACAAATATTAGACATTTCTCTATACCAGATTAATTTCATACATCATCTCAGTCAGGTATTACTGGAAGATATTCATCAGTGGCTGGTTTACTGTTTTTACCAGCCTCACTCCTACATTTTAAACACACTGAACTGCAGAAGAAGTCTAGTTTTATACAAATGCATGAGTTATTTTTAAAGCCATTTTCTCTACAACTGCATGATTCAATGTGTAACAATTTACCTCGTGAAAATGCAACATCTGTTCCTATGGGGATAAGTATTCCATTTACCTCTCACTATCCCCTTTCTAAAGGTGACAGGTTGTTTACTAACCACTTCTGTACTGTGTGGTATGTCCTGTATGCATGATGTTTGGTGCACCACTTGTTGGTGATAAAGTGGTTAACTGAAATGCAGAGGCTAAGCAAGTATGGGGAATTGACCTTTTATAAGCAGTGAATCGGTATGCATTTAAAGAATTATGACTATTTGCTCCATAAAGTCCTAGAAGGAACTTTCCTCCTGCCTTTTTTATTTCCTCCTGTGTGCTTTTAAATTGACAGAAAGTGTCTATCACTTTTAAATAGTGTTGTGTGTGTGTGTGTGTGTGTGTGTGTGTGTGTGTGTATGATGAGATATGCTTAACAGTTACCCTGCCTGTAAAGTGCCGAAACTATGTCGCCCCTATACTGCATGAAGGAATTTAAAGGATACTGTATAATTTTGTGGGACTATTGTTGCATAAAATGTATGTGTCAGTAGAAACTCCTGCCCAAGCCAACAGCATCACTAGGAGGTCTGCGTTTCCAACAACACTGATTGGCAGCTGTTCAGACTGTGCAATGTTTAGTGCTGTTGAACCAATAAGTGTCGACGTCTGCTTCAGCCTACTCAGTAGGAATGCGAACTGTGTGCATTTTATCACCCAACGAATCTATCAGCCCAGACGTGTTTCTACTGTTTGCAAGAAATGCGGCTTGGGAAGTAGTTGTGTGCATATTGTCATCAAAGATTATATCACTTGATGTATGTTTCAGACATCTACGACTTTGGTCATATACTTTTGTATAATTGGTGCTCTTGTACGCATCAAACACAACTATTGTATGAACACCATCGTGTATCATCACGTATTTAATATATGACTGACAAATCTCTTCTAATCTGGAACCCTGTTGCTATACCACTGTCTGAATAAGCTGACCACCATCTACAATAAAGATGGCATGGTCAGGTTTACTAGATTTTGGTGTAAAAAAAAAAATATTTCACAACACCCACAGGGAACCTTTTACTAGTTTGCATTTCATTCCATCCTTGAAGAGGAATGGTGGTTGAGGAGTCCATTCACTGTAAATGGCAGAAACTGATTTCATATTCTCCAAAACATGTGTATAGACACCAAGAGAGTATTTCTGGGTGCTTTAGACATGGTTGTATGCGTAAAACTATATTATGACACCATCTTCGGTGCAATCTTGAATTTTGAAGAGAGCACAAAGTTAATTCTTCGGTACTTTTAATATTTTGTTTAGAATGGACCAGGCCATCAATCCTGAAAAATCCAGATTGTTATCAATTCGTTCCAAATTTGGACCTATTTAAGACTAATAACAGAGTATTATTTGCTAATCGTGGCGATACACAAAACCTTTCACCACATTAAGGTATCCCTACTCAGAAAGATATATATATATATATATATATATATATATATATATATATATATATATATATATATATATATTTATATATATATATATATAAGGACTATGAAAAAATGTTTGATACTGTGTACCGGCCAATTTTGTGGAGAGTTCTGCGTTATTATGGAATTACTCTTGAATATATAAATCAAAGTCTGTTCATAAACATAGTAAGTGCAAGGTTAATGCTAGTAAAGCCCTTTCACATCAATTTTTAGTAAACGCGGAGTACTCCAATGAAATGTATTGTCACCAATGTTGTTTATCCTCCTCAGGGATTTTTTAATGCTTCGAACAGTTGGGGATGGTGGAAAATGATAGGACTGGATTGGTAATAGGAAACAAGCTGACCTTAAGAATGCTAGCGACATTGTCTCGATTAGGAAACGCCACAGGATTTTCAATGCTTTTAACAAGAATGCATGATATATCACAAGAGGTTGAGTTCAAGATAATTAGAAGAAAGACAGAGATGATGAGAATATAATATGGAATGCAATATGAAATATCATTAGGAACGAGAAAGGATTAATGAGGTAGAATCATTCAAGTATTTATGAACTATGATCTCTAATAAAGGATCTTTACAATTGGAGTTTAATGAAAGATTGGAAAAAAGCAAATCACACAATGACTAGATTAAGGAAAATTTGGAAATCAACTCGCCTGAAATTACATATAGAAATCAGGCTATGTATCAGTTTAGAGAGATCTGTGTTACTGTATGAACTTGAGTCATTGGTATGACAATGAAATAATATCCAGCAGATTTTGTAGATTTGAGAAAAAAGCCCTCAGAAGAATATTGAGAGTGAAATGGCAGGACAGGATTAGAAATGAAACTATTAAATAAATTACTCGAATGCTATATGTGGACGAGATCACGGTGAGGGGAAGATGGAGATGGTTTGGCAATACTCTGCACTCTCCAAGAGAGATTAGTTCACAAAACTTTTAACTGGGCTCCACAAGGCACTAAAATAGTTGGAAGACACGGGTCTACATGGCTGAGGACTATGAAGCGTGAAGTAGCTGATGAATAAAGATGTACAGATCAAATAGCTGAAGCCAGAAGACTTGATTTAGAAGCTCAATATAGAGACAACTGGCGAAGCCTAATCGATGCCCTTTGCTTCAATAGGCGTAGGAAGAAATAATGATGATGGCGATACTGTATATATATATATATATATATATATATATATATATATATATATATATATATATATATATATATATATATATATACTAGTATGTATATATATACATATTATATATAAATATATGGTAATTGTTTACAACACCACGCTCTCCATTTACTCCAAAATAATGCTATCCTGCAGTTCTCATCTTCTTGCACAGTAATAAGGTAGTTACTTAAATTCTCGGAGAGCAATAATTAGCAAAATATGTTGAGGAAGGGGGAAGGGGTTATAAAAAGAAGATAGCTCGGTTTCCTCACTAAACGACTTGGAACTGACGTGTCAACATAGTCAACCAAACAGAATTCGTGATGCCAGCGTACATAAGCAGAAGTTCGTGATGCCATCGTACATTTGATATACTGTGTATTCAAAATATACTTAATCAAAAATTGAGTGATTACTCAAAAGTGTCACTATTGTAACTTGCATATTTTAAGGACACTTTTGAGTAATTAATCCATTTTAAATTAAGTATATTTTGAATATACAGTATATCAAATGTACGATGGCATCACGAACTTCTGTTTATGTACGCTGACATCACGAATTCTGTTTGGTTGACGATGTTGACATGTCAGTTTCAATTCGTTTAGTGAGGAAACCGAGCTATTTTCTTTTTATAACCCCTTCTCCATTCCTCAACATATCTTGCTAATTATTGCCCTCCCAGAATTCAAATAACCACCTAATTACTGTGCAAGAAGATGAAAACTGCATTATTTTGGAGTAAATGGAGAGCGTGGTGTTGTAGACAATTGCCATATATATATATATATATATATATATATATATATATATATATATATATATATATATATATATATATATATAAATGGTAAGATATAACTGAAAAAGGAAAAAAGTATTCATATTGTCATATACAATGGAAAGAAAACAATTCATAAGGCCAATATTAATACCCGAGTGAAATCAGAAAAAATCGTGCTGCCGTATCCCGGAAAGATTAAAAGAAAATCAAGTTATAGATGTAAATCCTGGTCACACAAAGGAGATGATCCTCATGCATATTCAAATCACCTTAAAACCAAAGGCTTATTAGGATGGATTTTACCCTGAAAATCATATGAAAACAATGAATTTCTCTATGAATATTTCTTTACGGATGTTTTATGATAAACGATTACGTAAAACGCTTGAATTATTTATATATAATAGTGCACAAGATCCGTCAAAAGCACGGGTTATATATTTAGATAGATATGCACTAACACAGAACTACCTCTCACCAGGTTATGACTATTCCCTCTCCCACCTATCCAAGGGACGGGGAAAGCTGAGCGTGATCGATACATACATACATATATATATATATATATATATATATATATATATATATATATATATATATATTTATATACACAAATCTTCATGCATGAGGATGCACCCCTACAATATTTTACTGACCTCATTAGAGTTGTGAAGACGTGGGCGGTATGCAATCCCCAGACCAAACAGATACAAACTGAGCATTGAAGCACTACAACATGACATAAAAGTAGGGTTGTTTATCCCTATTTACACACACACATATATACTGTACATACATATATATACATATATATATGTGTATATATATATATATTATATAAATATATATCTAATATATATATATATATATATATATATATATATATATATATATATGAGAGAGAGAGAGAGAGAGAGAGAGAGAGAGAGAGAGAGAGAGAGAGAGAGAGAGAGAGAGAGAGAGAGAGAGAGAGAGAGAGAGAGAGAGGAAAAAAAATATGGACAATTAAATTAAAACCATAAAATTCAAATTATGACTGTGAGTAGGTCGACGAAAGTGACTCCTCAACCTCCACATCTTTTTAATGACAATATCTCCATTGCAAATTTATTTTGGAGAAATACGTCCGGTTGGTTTTATTCTTAATAATCATCATCATCATCATCATCATCATCTCCTCCTACTCCTATTGACGCAAAGGGCCTAGGTTAGATTTCGCCAGTCGTCTCTGTCTTGAGCTCTTAATTCAATACTTCTCCATTCATCTTCTCCTAATTCGCGCTTTATAGTCCTAAGCCACGTAGAAATGAGAAAATTTTACGATTTTTGATAGTCAATCTACCCAGCGGAAATGTTTGAATTCTGAGCCGTTTTGAATATTTTCAGGTATGATCTTTCTAATTTGATGGAAAAAAATAAGCCCTATAAATACTTTACGTTTGATCTGAATATCAATCTTGGTC
>NC_090752.1:76521782-76544282 GCF_036898095.1 Palaemon carinicauda
AATCCCCACAATCGTTATTTGCCCTAAATTTCAATTTTACAGTTTTGGGCATTCCGGCAAGCCAATACCCTGGTTACGGCTGTGGTGGCCAATTGGAGACGTCCCTAGCTGGCATTCTACGGGACTCGGGTTCGAGACGGGCTCAAGCTCGATAGTGTCTTGTAATGTCTGCATCCTCACCATCGTTGTGAGGTTAGGATAGGGGTAGGGGGAACCTATAGGTCTATCTGCTGAGTCATCAGCAGCTATTGCCCGACCCTCCCTAGTCCTAACTTAGATAGAGAATGGGCTTGGGCGCTGATCATGTGTATATATGGCCAGTCTCTATGGCATTATCCTGGTAGGGAATTGTCACTGTCCCTTGCCTCCGTTATTCATGGGAGACCTTTAAATGGCTTCCTAATTCACTCATTTACTTTTCAATACCTACAACAAATCGGTTGTCTCTCCTTTCGGTAACCTTGTTCCTTGCAACCAATATCCCATGATCTTTTTTTAAAATTCAGACTGCTTTTCGACCTCACACATGTAGGAATGAATAATAACCTTTAGCTTCAAATGGCGAAATGGATTCATTTCAAGCTTATTTGCCTAAATTTTTCGGTTCAATTTTTGATAGCGAAAGACGATTGCTGACTTGTAAATGAATTAATCGTTGCAAAGAAATCGATTTTATTTTTAGTATTTAACATCTGTCAAAGATAAGTGAACTGCACACAATGAATCCTATTTGCATTTTGGTCTGCTGTCCTAAGAATCGGTTTTTATACCCTGTCTCGCACTGACTTTAGCTGATTCTTTTACTTGAATAATAATGTATTTGCAGTTGACATATTTCTTACAAAACTTTTCTTGCTCGAGGTGCATCATAAAATTCTATATCTTTTATTCTCTGTGCAGATGTTTAAAGTATATGCATATATATATATATGCATATATATATATATATATATATATATATATATATATATATATATATACACATATATATATATAAAGAACAAGTGTCTGATTATATATAAATAAATTCATTAAAACAAGTCGGTTTCTTCTCGTCCCTCCGGTAGGGGAGAGAGGGAATATTCATACCCTGATGAGAGGGGGTAAGTGTGCGTGCACATCTATCTATATATATATATATATATATATATATATATATATATATATATGTATGTGTATATATATAAACATATATATATACATATATACACACACACATACACATACTGTATATATATATACATATATATATATATATATATATATATATATATATATATATATATATATATATATATGTGTGTGTGTGTGGGTGTGTGTGTGCATAATTTAAGCCTAAGTAGAGCATATATAAGTAACACAAGAGGTGTTTGAACAAATTATTACCCCTAAACACTTCACACTATCATTGCAAATTCCATTATTGCATTAAACTTTTTTTTTTCCAAAGAATGACCCCATTCTCCGGTTAACATAATCCTAGTTAGCATAATAGGAGAAACAACTCTTAGCATAGTTAGCATAACGTAAGAATGCCATTGAGTCAAGATTATGCAAACACCAAGTAGGAATATATAGCGCAAAATAAACTCGAAATGGGAAAAAAAAAATCATAACACCAAAAATAGAGGGAAGCTTGAGAGTTAATCTAAACCTCCACCTGTCTTCCTAATGACTATTTCCCATCACAATTTGAGCCACAGTTCCTACAGAAGAGAGAGAGAGAGAGAGAGAGAGAGAGAGAGAGAGAGAGAGAGAGAATATTTACGGCTTGAGTATAAATTCCAGCAATTAAATCTATTTCAGAAGTAGCAAGAACTATTAAAATGGAGGCCCTCCTGGGGTCTCTCTCTCTCTCTCTCTCTCTCTCTCTCTCTCTCTCTCTCTCTCTCTCTCTCTCTCGACAATATATTTTCAAATGACTGGAGCTCTACAGCCCACATATATATCACAAAATTAAAATCACAATTGAATCCTAATTTCATTACAATTTAATATAAGCTAAAATCTAAATACCGGAATAAATCAAGGTTTTTCATTCCGAGCGATCGTGGCAGGATAGAAGAGGCGTAAGCCTCCAAAGGTCGGCAAGGGCGGGAATAGCTCAGATAGACAGGGAGACAACGACCATAAGGCGTTTTACTTATAGATCCAGGGGGAAGCGTTCATCCTTTTAGAACTTCCAATATTTAATATGTAAAGTGATAAGCTTATCTGATACAGGGCAGCCCCAAGCGCACTTATAGCAACCTCCCCCAGCACCCACCTCTCTCTCTCTCTCTCTCTCTCTCTCTCTCTCTCTCTCTCTCTCTCTCTCTCTCTCAAAGAACAGGCGATCCGCGAGTCAGCACTACTTGTAACATTTATTATTGGAGTCTAAGAAACTCGCTTGGAGTATTTATTGACCCTCATATCCATTCTTTCATTTCGAATGAATTTCTTTACATTTAAAAAAGATTTTCATCTATATAAGATGAATTTATACAGATATAATCTTTTAAGAGTTTGATACTATACCCGGAGTCCCACCAGTATGTCTATGGAAGTTCATAAACCAATCTAGTTTCTTCTGTTCCTTATTTCTTATTCTGGGCCAGACTTATATGACAAGTTACTTCAAGGC
The DNA here is from genome assembly GCF_036898095.1 of Palaemon carinicauda. NCBI lineage: Eukaryota > Metazoa > Arthropoda > Malacostraca > Decapoda > Palaemonidae > Palaemon > Palaemon carinicauda. Next base: position 76,524,406 of record NC_090752.1, read on the forward strand.
AAGATATGGGAATTTCGTCATTTCCATATATAATTGTTCAAGTAACGAGAGTGAAAACTAATGAAAACTGAGAAAACAAAAAGGGTCATTCTGTTCGGTGAATCTCAGAAGCTGCTACTAGACCTCCCAAAAGTGTACTCTGAATGATAAAGATAAATATATGTACGTATTTATCTACCTGCTTTGTGGATATGGGCCTGTGTATACACATGTTGATACTAATATTACAATGAGACCTTTGAAAGGTCTCTCTCTCTCTCTCTCTCTCTCTCTCTCTCTCTCTCTCTCTCTCTCTCTCTCTCTCTCTCTCTGCTAATTTTTCATTACCTTTACATCTCCATCCTTTTAACAAGTTACATCCAAGTCAGTTTAAAACCTAACAATAACTTCATGTTTGAAAATCGTTATTCAAACAGTTCAACGAGTCTTACTCACTCAGTAAAAATCGTACAATGAATCTCTTACTCGTTCAATAAAAACCGTACAATAAATCTTACTCGTTCAGAAAAAATCACAAAATGAATCTTACTCGTTCAGTTAAAATCGTACACTGAATCTTACTCGTTCAGTAAAAATCGTAGGCTGAATCTTACTCATTCAGTAAAAAGTGTACAAAGAATCTCACTTGTTCAGTAAAAATCGTACAATGGATCTCACTAGTTCAGTGAAAATCATACAATGAATCTTACTTGTTCAGTGAAAACCATACAGTGAATCATACTTGTTCAGTGAAAATGGTTGAACGAATCTCACTCGTTCAGTAAAAATCATACACTGAATATTACTCGTTCGGTAAAATCGTACACTGATTGTTACTCGTTCAGTAAAAATTGTACAATGAATCTCAGTTGTTTAGTGAAAATCATACAATGATTATTAAATGTTCAGTAAAAATGGTACGAAGAATCTCACTCGTCCAGTAAAAAACGTACACTGAATCTTTCTCATTCAGTAAGAATAGTACACTGAATCTTACTCATTCAGTAAAAATAGTACACTGAATCTTACTCATTCAGTAAAAATAGTACACTGAATCTTACTCATTCAGTAAAAATAGTACACTGAATCTTACTCATTCTGTAAAAATCGTATACTAAATCTTACTCATTCAGTAAAAATCGTATACTGAATCTTACTCATTCAGTAAAAATAGTACACTGAATCTTACTCATTCAGTAAAAATCGTATACTGAATCTTTCTCATTCAGTAAGAATAGTACACTGAATCTTACTCATTCAGTAAAAATAGTACACTGAATCTTACTCATTCAGTAAAAATAGTACACTGAATCTTACTCATTCAGTAAAAATAGTACACTGAATCTTACTCATTCTGTAAAAATCGTATACTAAATCTTACTCATTCAGTAAAAATAGTACACTGAATCTTACTCATTCAGTAAAAATAGTACACTGAATCTTACTCATTCTGTAAAAATCGTATACTAAATCTTACTCATTCAGTAAAAATAGTACACTGAATCTTACTCATTCTGTAAAAATCGTATACTAAATCTTACTCATTCAGTAAAAATCGTATACTGAATCTTTCTCATTCAGTAAGAATAGTACACTGAATCTTACTCATTCAGTAAAAATAGTACACTGAATCTTACTCATTCAGTAAAAATCGTATACTGAATCTTACTCGTTCAGTGAAAAACTGTACACTAAATCTTACACATTCAGTAAAAATCGTACACTGCATATTTTTCCTTCAGTAAAATTCATAAAATCAATGTTACTCGTTCGGCGAAAACTCATATACTGAATCTTAATTATTCAATAAAAATCGTAAAATAAGACTTACTCAGTCAGTGAAAACCGTAAAAAGATCTTATTCGTTCAACAAAAATCACACAATGAATCTTACTCGTTCAGTAAAAATCATACACTGAATCTAACTAATTCAGTAAAAACTATACAATGAATCTTACTCATTCAGTAAAATTCTTAAACTGAAACCTGTTAGTTCAGTAATAATCGTAAACTAAATCTTACTTGTTCATTAAAAAGCGTACGATGAATCTTAATTCTTCAGTAAACTCAGAAGTAAAACAATTTTTGTCGGTTATAGATATCATTACAAATAAAAATTTTGAATTATTCTAATCATTTAGTCCATTGTAAAAAAAAGAAATGTTGCCTGCCCATAGAGAGAGAAGAGTATGAGGAAGGCAGAGACTTAGATGGTGAGATAAGGTGAAGGATGATATGGAGAGAAAAGGTTTGGTGGAAGAGAATGCTTTGATAAAAGGCATTGGAACCGGTGCATCAGCCAACCGACCCCTTCAGGATCGCTCACACCATACCAACCTTGTATGTGTGGCCCTGACTAGCACACGTTTGCTAATCTTTGCGATATACAAATCCATTTGGTACGTTAAGGTATCCCTACTAAGAAAAGATAAGCGTCTGTATATATATATATATATATATATATATATATATATATATATATATATATATATATATATATATATATATAATTCCATCTTTACTAATTCCATTCTTCTGTAATCTCCGTAATGCTTTCCGACCCGCGAGCAAATATTGCATGAGGGGAATTGAAATGGTAATCTCGTATGAAGCGCAATCTTCATTTTAACCAGATTGGAATGATTAAAGAAAGGGAAGAAGGCTCTAGACATTTGCAGCATCACCTACGCCTTTTCCGAGAAGAAATGAGAAGATGGACAGATTGACAGACGGCGGATTAACAAAGTCTGAAAACACTCCTAGATGTGAATACATGAAGACGTCGATAGCTATCCGACTGCAGCTAAGAGCCCTGACTTCCATTTTTGTTAATTACAATATGATGGAATGCTTTTCCATCTTATTTAATTAGCACTACCGTTAATTAATAAGAGACTTTTAGGCACCTTGGGACATTATTATGATTATAACTAATGTGTAATTAAAAACTCTTAAGTATGACTAATTCTAAATTAATTCCGTATAAGTAAAGTATTTGGATAATTTTCTGTCTGGAATTATAGATGTATGATGTGTACCTTTCATTCATAGCCAAGCAATGCATGTATTCATTCTTATGATCGCGTTTATCCGATAACAGGTAATGTACTTATAATAATTCTCCATTTTTTTTTTTTTTTTTTGGGGGGGGCAGTGTAATACCATATTCGTTGGGTTTCTGGTCATGGACTATTTTGCTTTTCCAACTAGGTAACTGGGTTAACAATAATATCTCCCCTATTAGTATAGGGCAAGTGTCCTGTAGGTAGTAGGTTGGCCAGGGCACCAGCTGCCCGTTGAGATACTACCGCTAGAGCGGTATTGGATCCTTTGACTGGCCAGACAGTAATGCATTGGATCCCTCTCTCTGGTTACGGCTTATTTTTTCTTTGCCTACACTTACACAGAATAGTCAGGCCCATTCTTTACATATTCTCGTCTTTCCTCATACACCTGACAACAATGAGATACTAAACACTTATTCACCCAAGGGGTTAATTACTGTACTGCAATTTGTTCAGTGTACTTTCCTCTTGGTAAGGGTAGAAGAGACTCTTTAGCTATGGTAGCAGCTCTTCTAGGAGAAGGACACTCCAAAATTAAACCATTGTTCTCTAGTCTTATTAGTGCCATAGCCTCTGTACCATGGTCTTCCACTGTCTTGGGTTAGAGTTCTCTTGCTTGAGGGTACACTCGGTCACACTATTCTATCTTATAATTATCTATTTTTTCTTCCTCTTGTTTTTTTGAAATAGTGTGTTGGGCAGGCCTAATAGAATGGCCATGGATGCCTGGTGATTTATCAAGAGGTTGTCTTTTCCTTTTTCTGATTCTTTTTCTTCTCAAAATCATCCTTACTGTCCTCCCTTCAGTTGAAGTGGCTATCCTGGAGGGTATTTAGCCTCACATGGTGTATCTCCTCCTCCATGTTGACCAGTTTTTCCGATTTTTTACTATATTCTATGGGTATCATCAATCACTTTATTTATAATTCTGTACATATTGTTTCTGTTATAATTCTTGTTAATCTAGTTTTTAAGTATGATGTCTTTTTTATTTCTATTAATTCTTATGCTGTCTGGAGACATTGAACGAAATCCGGGACCAGTACGTCCTAGATTTCGTCAATGCCGTCTTCTGAATTGAAATATTCGTGGTCTTCATGCAAATATTTAAGACCTTACAGTTGCGTCCAGACAGTATGATATTCTTTTGTGCTCAGAAACTTTGGTTTCTAATATGAGGCACTCATCTGAGCTCCTTATAACTGGTTTTAAGAAGCCAATAATGTTGAAACGTGATGCCATCCCTAGGGCCAGGGGAACTGCGGTGTATATTAGGACCGAGTACCCTGCTTATCATAAGTCCTGCTATCAATGTGGATGTCATGAGATTCAGGTAATAAAAGTTTGTGGCAGGCATAACTTTTATTTGTGTTCGATCTACCTGAATCCAGACATGGATGATTCTTTCTTCGATTGTCTTCTTACCGTTATGGCTAAGATACAAGAAGATGATAGAAAGGCTTCTTTTGTCTTTGTTGGTGATTTTAATGCTCACCATAGGGAGTGGTTAAGTTCTACCTCTCCTACCAATCACCATGGGTTAAGAGCTTTAGACTTTGCCTCTGAATTAGGCTGTGAGCAAATCATAAATGAAGCTACTCACAGGTCTGGTAATTGCTTGGACCTCGTATACACCGACTCCCCTGGCGTTATAACTAGTAAGGTTGGTTCTCCAGTCGGGACATATGATCATGCCTTGATTTCATTAGTAGTGAAGACTGAGCAGCCTGTCCCTGATATATCATACACTTTTAAAATTTATATGAAATCCCAAGCAGACTGGAATGGGATTTTGCATGATCTTTTGTGCTTGAATTGGTCACAATTATATAGTAGTGTAGATCCTGTTGTCCCTTTGAATGAGAATCTAGTTAACATAATTGATAGGCGTATCCCTTCTCGTGTGCTAGGGTACCGAGTGAAGGACAAACCATGGTTTAATGATGATTGTAGACGTGCTTATTTGGAGAAGCAGGAGGCCTATCATCTTTGGAAGGGTAACAGATCAGATGTGACAACTATACTCAGCTTCGAGCTTTTGCTCAAGAGTGTTTATGCCTCAACTGAAAAGGAGTACAATTTAACCATAAAAGAAACCCTTTCTGGTACAACTCAGGAACATAAATGGTGGTCTACCCTTAAATCTGCACTCTTTGGTGTAGATGCAACAGTTCCTCCTTTACTTAAACCAGGTGGCTCAGTCACTCACTGTCCAAAGGAAAAGGCAACCCTTTTGGCTGATGTTTTTGACAGTAAACAGAGTAATGAAAAACTTGAACTTCCTCATTCCTGTTGTCCTGAGGCTAAACTAACTAGTTTAGCTTTTTGATCTCGTGAGATTAAAGCTCTGTTGATGGACCTTGATGCTTATGGAGGTGTAGATCCAAATGGTATTTTTCCTTTGTTTTTCATAAAGACTGCAGATTTCTCAGCTCCAAAGTTATCTGTTATTTTGCGTAAGTTAGCAAGAAGAGAAGCTTTTAGCATTTGTTGGAGAATTGGTAATGTTACTCCTCTATGTAAATGTGTTTGTGGTAGCTCAAGTCCCACTGATTACTCCCCAATTTCCACAACTCCCATATTATCTGAAGTTTTTGAACGTCTTCTGGCAAAACGTCTTAATAGGTTTGCTGAAGGTAATCACTTACTCCCTAGTTTGCAATTTGGTTTTCGTAAAGGCCTTGGAGCATGTGATGCCCTTCTTACAATCTCCAATGCTGTACAGAAATCCCTTGATTGTGGTCAGGAAGTTCGTATGATTGGCCTTGATTTTAGTGCTGCCTTTGACCGTGTTAATCATGAGGCCCTTGTTTTCAAACTCTAACAATTGGAAGTGGGTGGGTCGTTTCTTAGCATTATTATTGATTTTTTAAGTAATAGATCTCAAAGAGTTGTTGTTGGTGGGCGCCATAGTGAGTATAGGAATGTGATATCCGGCGTTCCACAGGGTAGTGTTCTTGGCCCATTACTTTTCATACTATATACACATGACATGTGATTTGGCCTAGTAGACAAGCTTGTTGCATATGCAGATGATGCTACTCTCTTTGCATCAATTCCATCCCCTGAATGTAGATCTGGGGTTGGTGAATCCCTCAATAGAGATTTAGCTAAAATTAGTGCATGGTGCAAATTATAGGGTATGAAATTGAATCCTAACAAAACTCAAAGCATGATTGTAAGTAGGTCAAGGACGGTGGCTCCTCAACATCCGGATCTCAGTATTGATAATGTTTCTTTAATTTTGTATGACTCTTTTAAAATTTTAGGTGTGACTCTCGACAGCAAATTTACTTTTGAGAAACACATTAGGTCTGTGTCTTCTTCAATTGTACAAAAAAATTGGCTTATTGAGAAAGTCTTACAAGATTTTCGGTGATCAATCTATTCTGAAGAAGTGTTTTAATTCTTTCATTCTACCTTGTTTTGAGTATTGTTCTCCTGTCTGGTGTTCAGTTGCTGATTCTCATCTTAATTTGTTGGACAGAAACTTACGGTCTATTAAATTTCTTATTCTTGATCTAGATATTAATCTTTGGCACCGTCGTTCAATTAGTTCATTATGCATGTTGCATAAGATTTTTCTTAACTCTGACCATCCTTTACATTCAGATCTCCCTGGACAATTCTTTCCTGTTCGTAATACTAGGCAGACAGTTAATTCTAATAGCCAGGCCTTCTCCATCAGGCTCAATACTACACAGTATTCGAGAGGTTTCATTCCAGCTGTTACCAAGTTGTGGAATGATCTTCCTAATCGGGTAGTTGAATCAAACTGTAGAACTTGAAAAGTTGCAGCAAATGTTTATATTTTGACCAGGCTGACATGAGTCTTTTTTATAGTTTATACATGACATATCTGTTTTGACGTTGTTAATAGTTTATATAGGACATACAGTATCTGTTTTGACGTTGTTACTGTTTTCAGAATGATATATTGTTAATTTATTCTCATCATTTATTTACTTCCTTATTTCCTTTCCTCACTGGGCTATTTTTCCCTATTGGTGCCCTTGGGCTTATAGAATCTTGCTTTTACAGTAGGGTTGTAGCTTGGCTAGTAATAATAATAATAATAATATATACATATATATTATATATATATATGTACATATGTATATATATATCATATATATATATATATATATATATATATTGTAACTGGGTTAACAATAACAATTTTCCCTAATACTATAGAGCAAGTGTCCTGTTATATATATATATATATATATGTATATATGTATACACACACACACACATATATATATATATATATATATATTGTGACTGGGTTAACAATAACAATCTTCCTTAATAGTCTAGAGCACGTGTCCTGTTTATATATATATATATATATATATATATATATATATATATATCTATTTTTGTCATGCCAAGTGGAGGGAGTAAGTAGTCATACTCTAGTGAGAGGTGGTACCTCGAGAGATAGCCTACATTCGGAAACCACACACTCCCACAAATTCCTGAACCAACCCGTTGTAATTAGGAAAGGAGGGGGGGGGGGGAGGGTTGAATCTGCGTGAGCTTGTGTGCATATCTATCTGAATATTCAGATGTCATTCTTGAAGGCTTGGCTACACCAATAATAATAAATACTAAGAAAACTCCTCATAGAAGCAACGACACAGAAGGATCAAGAACAAGATCTTGGTTATTTCGTATTGATATCATAACATTAAAAGCAGTACAAAACGAACCAGTAAGAAATAACAAATAAAAGTCACTGATGTAATTGAATATCAATATTGAATAGCATTGCGTTCACTCTTGATAATCTAATAACGTCGTACTACGTCAAGTGAATAACCAATAAATGGTAACTACGACATAGGAAATCTACTAGTCACTAATTATTCTTGATTGCTTAGAGTCACAGGAATTCTAAAAGGTCTGGACGACTATGGGGTTTCAGGTTTAAAGGACACTCATGAAGATCGCAGGCAATGGACTGACAATGCCCTAGCTAGCACAACAATACCCTAGAAAAAGACCATATATACATATAATCAGTGCCTAAGTTTCTCTCACCATGTATTAATTGGCGCTGATTTTAATACGCTCAAATATAAACCAAATTGGAAGTCTCTGTGACAACGGTGTCCAAACTGGCTGATTATGCGAATAGGACATTTTGCTTGACCGTAACCTTGACCTTTGACCTTGAACTTAAAAATCTTATTAATTTCCAGTTTTTACATAAAAGTTAATCCCAGGAAGTTTCATTACTCTACGATTAAAATTGTGGCCAGAAAGCTGTTCACAAACAATCAAATACGCAGGGGTAAAACATGACTTCCTTCCAACTTCATGGGCTGAGGTGACTAAAAACATTATTATTATTATTATTATTATTATTATTATTATTATTATTATTATTATTATTATACTCAGTAGAAGTAGAAGTAGTAAGTTAGTAGCACTAGACACTAAAACTCAAACGTCATCTAGGTAGTAGGTTGGCCAGGGCATCAGCCACCCGTTGAGATACTACCGCTAGAGAGTTATGGGGTCTTTTGACTTGCCAGATGGTACTACATTGGATCCTTCTCTTACGATTACGGTTAATTTTCCCTTTGCCTACACACACACAAATACACACACACATACACAAACACACACACACCCACACTGAATAGTCTGGCCTATTCATTACATATGCTCCTCAGTCTTCATACACCTGACAACACAGATTACCAAACAATTCTTCTTCACTTAAGAGGTTACTGCACTAATTAGCTAGGTTAAGCAGCCCTTCTACGAGAAGGACACTCCAAAATCAAACCATTGTTCTCTAGTCTTGGGTCGTGCCATAGCCTCTGTACCATGGTCTTCCACTGTCTTGGGTTAGAGTTCTCTTGCTTGAGGGTACACTCGAGAACACTATTCTATCTTATTTCTCTTCCTCTGGTTTTGTTACAGATTTTAAAGTTTATATAGGAGAAAATTATTTCAATGTTGTTACTCCTCTTATAATTTTCTATTTTCCTTTTTTCCGTTCCACACTTGGCTATTTTCCCTGTTGGTGCCTCTGGACTTATAGCATCCTGCTTTTCCAACTAGGGTTGTAGCTTACCTAATAATAATAATAATAATAATAATAATAATAATAATAATAATAATAATAATAATCTGGTAAAATCTACATCGATCTAAAAAAAAGAAAGAAAAAAAAAACACGTTCATTTTCTGCACTGCACAAAACGTAACTTGTGATTCCGAGCGAATTGTTTCGATCATGAGCGAACAAATCAGATTCGATCAGACAACATACTGGATCCAAAGCAAATATGTTGTGAATCAGTAATCATTGTTATTGTCAACGAAACATAAATAAACCGCTTGGATTGTTTGGTAGGGAAATTAATATAACATACGCGAGATAAAAAAAAAAAAGGGATATCAGTATGGAATACTATTCTGGTTCCTGTCCTTCCCTTCTAAATAAACCCATCAGATCGCTACGTAAATATCTGATTTTTGGTTTCTCTCTATTTAGCTTAGGACTATTCCTCACCTTCATACACTTCCATATACAGTATGATATGTATATGTGTATATATATATATATATATATATATATATATATACACACATCATAAATATTCTATAAATGCCCTACATAGTGGTTTGTTATACTCCACTGATTTTTTTATTTGCTGGTTAATTACATGGATATGCTCAGTTGTTGAATACCCACTTTACTTCTAAAGCCTGTCTATTCGGATTGTTGATTAAAGTCTAGCTGTCTACAAATATAATGAATAGATGAAGTTTACGTTAGAAAACTAGAAGATATCTATACCGGAAGTAAAGCAATCCTAAAATTACATTTAGTCAGAAAATTCTGATTAAGAAAGGAGTTACACAGGGAACCCCATCTCTCCTAAATTATTCACTGCATGCCTAGAAGTAGTTTTCAAGAATTTAGATTGGGAAAAGGTAGGAATTAACATTAATGGGGCAGTACCTTAACAACATAAGATTTGCAGATGACATTTCTAGTTAGTGAATCATGGGAGGAATTTACAAAAGGTGATAGAAGATTTGAATAGAGAAAGCAAATATGAAGGACTGAAAATTAATATGAATAAAACTAGGATAATGTTCAATTAATATGCAGAGACAACAAATAAGGGTTATGGACGAACCTCTAGAGATTGTTAATGAACATACGTGCTTAAGACAAACAGTAAGTGTTTCCCAAAGACAGGAAACCGAAATCTTATATTAGAACACTTGAAGATATCTATGGTATATGGGAACTACTGCAATCCTAAAAAACTACTTTATCCATTCTGTGACTACCAGCACATGTTACAGTTCTGTATGCTTCTAAATACTTATTCAAATAATCAGTATCATATTCATTGATTAATATTCCTGGTTTCAGTCGTGGCTTTATTCTTACATTTACTTTCACTTTCTCTTCTTGAGAACAATTTCACACTTTCTTTCAGTTTTCTTTTACTGTCTCCAATCACCTTTGTATTATCTCCATACATGATTAATTTTCTAATACTAATAGTGTTCACCAACATTTTATAAATACCCTTTATAATTTCTCATTCCAGATGATATTAAAAAGCCATGCATACAAACACACCCTAGCCTCATATACTCTTTTTATATCAACATCTTCTGAAAGGTTATTTAACTCAACCTTCTACTCATTCAACCAAGTTGAATACTGATTATATTCCACTTAGAATTTCAACTCAAGAAAGGTTGCTTACATCCACTCTCTATTCAGCAGTATGTTAATTACATCTCACTTAGGAGCCAAAACTCTGAAAGATTCTACACCCCATTCTCTCTTTATCCCATTAAAGTCGAGTGATAATTCTATATAACCCAGAGGGTCAACTCCATGAAGGTTGCTCCCATTCCTGCTAGTCTGTTAATGGCACGTCACTAAGGACTCAAAGTTCCGGAAGGTTATTCAGCTTATTCTCTCTTCATTCCTTTCCAGCATGATATTAATCCTATTCCGAGACAAACGTCTAGTACTTGGTCATTTATCTTATATAAATTACCAATCTTTCTTGCTTTTAAAATAACCAAGGTAATGCATTCTATTTTTATAAATAAGGAATATCTCTCTCTCTCTCTCTCTCTCTCTCTCTCTCTCTCTCTCTCTCTCTCTCTCTCTCTCTCTTATTTACGCATAGTTGTTACTAAATTACATGTATATATTTATTTATTTATATATTTGTATATATATTTATATATTCTCTCTCTCTCTCTTCTCTCTCTCTCTCTCTCTCTCTCTCTCTCTCTCTCTCTCTCTCTCTCGTGATGAAGATAGGAACCCGCTACAAAGAGATCGAAAAAAAATATATGAATAGGCGTTGATAAATAGGATGGTATTTAACTCCGATAAATTCGAATCGATAAATTATGGAAACAGAGAAGGAATGGTATAGGCTATGCATACAAAGGACATAATAACGAGACAACCACAAACCAGGAAGCAATTAAAGACCTTGGTGTAATGTTAAATAGGAATATGTTATGCAACGACCAAATAGCAACACTGTTGGCTAAATGTAAAGCAAAAATGGGGATGTTATTCAGACACTTTAAAACAAGAAAAGCTGAACACATGATTATGCTTTACAAAACTTACGTACGTAGTACACTCGAGTACTGCAATGTGATATGGTACCCACACTACCAAAAGGATATGGCACAAATAGAGAGTGTACCAAGAAACATTTCAGGAGTGAGCGTAGATGTGTTTAAGAATAAGCTCGATAGATACCTAAGATGCATTCCAGACCATCCAAGACTGGAAGATGCAAAATACACCGGAAGATGCATTAGCAACTCTCTAGTGGAACCCAACCATAGAATAAGGCAATAAGGGTAAGGCTCTCTCTCTCTCTCAGGTCTAAGTTACCCTGCCTTTCCAAAATAAAGTCAAAATCGTTATCACGACACCAATATTTCGATTTGTTGTTATAAAACTGATGGGTCAAAATTGTGTGTGAGAGGAGAGAGAGAGAGAGAGAGAGAGAGAGAGAGAGAGAGAGAGAGGCCTTACATGCACGTATTGGCAATTTCATGTTACTTTGAATTTGCATTGATGAAATAGTATAGAAAGTTTTTCATCGTAATTTATGGAAAATATCAACTATAATCATCAATTTGAGAGAGAGAGAGAGAGAGAGAGAGAGAGAGAGAGAGAGAGAGAGAGAGAGAGACCTGTGCGCGTATCGGACATTTCATATTACTTTGAATTTGCATTGACAAAATGGTATAGAGAAATGTTCATCGTAATTTATGAAAAGTATTAACTATAATAGCCAATTTGAGAGAGAGAGAGAGAGAGAGAGAGAGAGAGAGAGAGAGAGAGAGAGACCTGTGCGCGTATCGGACATTTCATATTACTTTGAATTTGCATTGACAAAATGGTATAGAGAAATGTTCATCGTAATTTATGAAAATATTAACTATAATAGCCAATTTGAGAGAGAGAGAGAGAGAGAGAGAGAGAGAGAGAGAGAGAGAGAGATTTCAAAGGTATCCTTGTAATATTGGTATCATTTTTTTTCCAAAACTAGTTATCAGAATATAATAATACACAAGCTCACATACACATATAAAATAGATAGCTAGATAGACAGCTATACGGTCAAGGTATAGACACTTGCTCTCGCAACAAAACGGTCATGATTTGTTCTGTAATTTGCATTCAAGGAGAGGTGACGAAGCGGTTCCCTCTCGACAACCAAACCATGCCTCTTCATTCCCTGTCCCTGTCGCTAAATCTTTTGTGTTCCTAAGCAGGATGGTGAAAGATTAGTCGACTTCCCTAATCTCTCTCTCTCTCTCTCTCTCTCTCTCTCTCTCTCTTTCATTTCTCCCGTTATTTTCATTTGTCTGACAAGTTACCTTCAGTGGGACGATGTAAGATTAGAAGCCATCTCTCTCTCTCTCTCTCTCTCTCTCTCTCTCTCTCTCTCTCTCGTTATTTTCACTTGTTTGACAAGTTACATTCAGTGGGACGATGTAAGATTAGGAGATTAGAAGTCAAATCTCTCTCTCTCTCTCTCTCTCTCTCTCTCTCTCTCTCTCTCTTTACAGCAATCTCTATATATAGTGAGCTCCACGAAAACTCCCTCGGGATTCAACTAAAAAATTTATTATAAAACTAAAAACACAAAAGACTTGACCTAATTACGGCAGTGTATCAAAATGTACAAGGCAACTCTTCTTCAATGAATATTCAAATTGCATGAATTATACCTGATAAAATATGCATGATATTTTAAAATCTTTCTTCCGACCTCCATGTTTTTTGGTGAATCGCGGATTTAGATTATTTTATCGAATTCTGAATGTAATTTAAGATGAAATTAGGATTGGAGACAGTAATGAATGCTCAAGTTTAAAAGTGGAACATTTATTTAAATTAGGAGAAAATAATTATTATAAGAGTAAATGATACATACATTTGAATGACTAAAATATTACATTAAATATTAAAACTGTATATGGATTATTCATATACAATCAATATTTAAAAGGAAACACCATCAAACAGAAAATTATACAAATTAAGTGAATTAAAAACTATGGGCGAATTATGGATGAATAAATATAAATGGACATATTTAAATAATGACAGCAGAAAGCAATGATAATTTGTATTTCATAATTGGAATGAGGAAAGGTATTTAATCAGGTTATTATTCACAAGTGATGTCTGAATTGATTGCCATGAAAAATTTAAAAGCAAATTATATGCGCTTAGAATATTATATATAAATTTTCAGCATTATTTCATGATTATATCTATATATGTATGTATGTATGTATGGATGTATGTATGCGTGCATGTATGTATATGTGTGTATGTATACGTATATATACATACATATATACAATCATAATCCATAATATATTAGGTAAAATAGTTCTTAATATTGAGTTTGTAAATTTATATATCCAGTATATATATATATATATATATATATATATATATATATATTTATATATATATATATATACATACATATATATTTACACACACATATATATATATATTATATATATATATATATATATATATATATATATATATATACTGTATATATAACATACACACACACACACACACACATATATATATATATATATATATATATATATATATATATACTGCATATATAACATACACACATATATATGTATATATACATATATATATATATATATATATATATATATATATACATACATATAAATATTATATATATAAATATATATACATATATATATATATATATATATATATATATATATATTATATATATATATATGTATGTATTTATATATGAATTTCATTATAAGAACATAAATACTGTATGTATATGAGTGTGTTTATACAGAATATATCTATGTAAACACACACACACACACACATATATATATATATATATATATATATATATATATATATATATATATATATATATATGCAAATGCATTCTTATATATACATATACAGTATGTATAGAGTATAAAAGTATATATATATATATATATATATATATATATATATATATATATATATATATATATATATCAATAATCTATGTATGAGGTGTAAAGAAGTTTTAACCAAGAAAATCCCTCTACACGGATAATATCTTAGCTAAAGGGAACTTATCTCTGATAAGTGTATTTTCTTGGGCACTCATATAATCGATTTTGGGTTTGTTATTCCCAAGGCACAGTGAAATTCAATAACAGGAACTATTTGTAACCTAACATTTGAAAGTACGAATATCACGTCTGTTAAATATTGCACACACAGATACATACATACATAAACACAAAGAAAAGTTTAACACTCCCTCACACGTGGGTCGCGCGCGCGCGCGCACACACACACACACACATATATATATGTATATATATATATATATATATATATATATATATATATATATATATATATATATATATATATATACGTATTTTAGGCATATTCTTTAGAGTATGCAATTAATACTTTTTGCAACTATAAATCCCAGATAATATTTCTTCGTATTAACAAAACCCCAGTTAGGTTTGGTGAAAAAAGCTAAAACTAAAACGAGTTTGTTCCATTTAATAAGAGGCGCCCACAGCTGTTTCGATCCCCTTTTTCCCGTGATCCATCATAAGGGCAACAATGGTTAAATTATAGAATTACACTTTAATTCAAGTTAAGAAGGGAGAAATTAAAAATAAAATGTTTTTAAACAATGAAAAGAGTTAATAAGCTTTTGATATATAGAAAATTTAAGATTATTTAAATGGTTGATATATGGAAAACCTCAGTAAAGGTTTAAAGGATATCATGTCCCATTTTACTAGTTTACCCTTCTTTTCAATGCCACTCATGGTCCTACAACTGCAATAGTTAAGACATTTGCTAATTCGGGGTCGTTGTCATTTGTTCAACGCAGCCACAACCTTGAGGCTTATTTGACCCTTCAGAAAATCTAGACTTGCTAATTACATTGGTCCCTGATTCAATTCCTATAAGAGAGACACTGTCCCTCATTAAGCTGTGGTCTGAGCACTCGAGCATTCTCTATGCAACTATGCAGTTTCTGTACTTTTATCCAAGCCACCTAGATGTTCTGCTCCTTTCTCCGATTAAGTGCAAGATTCCACTGTTACTATGGGGGTCGATGTTATTCCTTGAGGGCTGTCCTCATTAATGCACACGAAATAGTGAGGCTCAAAATGTACATTTAAAGGTACCTTGCCCCTGTACCTGCAGGGGCAAGGTACAGTGACATTGCCTATTGAGCAGGATAATGCCCTAGAAACTGACCATATAAACATATGATCAGAGCCCAAGCCCCCTCTCCACCCAACCTAGGACCAAGGAGAGCAAAGCAATGGCCGCTGATGACTCAGCAGAAACCCCTATAGGCTCGCCCAAAACCCCCGTTCTTAGCTCACACGGATGGTAAGGTTGATGCGACCAAAGAAACTAAAGAGTTTGAGCGGGACTCAAAACCCCAGTCTGGCGTTCACCAGTCAGGGACGTTACTACATCGACCCCCACATCCCTTATCATTTGGAAGTGATAAGGTATTGAAGACCTGGCGTGAAGTTCAGAAACAACTTATTTTGCTGGGGAAACAATGGAATTACGAGACCACAATCGATTAGATAAATGGAGCCATTATGAAATGACTAGAACTGGGAAAAACGCATTTTCCAGTCTAGATATTTTGAGGGGGGCGATGAAGTCTCAAAATTTAGACTGTGTTGCTCAAACAAAGACAGCCTTGAAGATGCAATATAAAACCCATTGCAGTTTACCACTGTAATAATGAACCTCATCAAAGTAAAATAGAATAAATGGCCTGGATGTCAATGTTGAGACTGTTTAGTTGTGGAGAGAATGCTGGAGCACTGAAACCACAGCTTTTGAAGAGGAACAGCACCCGTCTAATAGAAACCGAATATGAGGAAAATGTACTTTACAAGTCTATTTATATATATATATATATATATATATATATATATATATATATATATATATTATATTGTTTATGTATACATATATATAATATATATATAAATATATATATATATATATATATATATTATATTGTTTATGTATATATATATATATATATATACATATATTATATATATATATATATATATATATATATATATAAAATATATATACAGTATATATATATATATATATATATATATATATAACACAATATATGTATACATATATATACAGTATATATATATATATATATATATATATATATATATAAATAACACAATACATGTATACATATATATACAGTATATATATATATATATATATATATATATATATATTGTGTTGTTTACATATATATATATATATATATATATATATATATATATATATAAATAACACAATATATATACATATATATATATAATATATATATATATATATATATATATATATATATATATATTTATATATATAAACAACACATATATATGTGTATATATATACATATATATATATATATATATATATATATATATATATATATACACACAACATATACATATATATACAAACACACAGACATACACACACACACACACACATATATATATATATATATATATATATATATATATATATATATATATTGTTCTAAAGGAAATACGACAATACCAACGCCATCATCCACGCTTTTATCCGTCAAAAGAATGTGGAAAAATCCTGGAACTTTATACAATATTGACAGAAACCGAGAGTAATCAGGGAATTCGATATACCTGAGGCAAAAATGTTCGATACCTTTTTTCATAGTGTCTTGATATGGTACTTTTCTTGTGGTTTAGAGGAATATCTTTATGATACTCTTTCTGGTTTTATTTTTTACTTTCTTAATGCTATCTTTATGATTCAGTATATTCATGAGAGTAGTAGTATTTTTACTTTAGTAGTAGTAGTAGTAGTAGTAGTAGTAGTAGTAGTAGTAGTAGTAATAATAATAATAATAATAATGAAAATATTATTATTATTATTATTATTATTATTAGTAGTAGTAGTAGTAGTAGTAGTAGTAGTAGTAGTAGTATTAAGAATTTTGTTTAAATTTTACTTGTTTCATCGCCGTCATCATAGTTATTATTATTATTATTATTATTATTATTATTATTATTATTATTATTATTATTATTATATGTAGCTACACGGAAAACTAATGTTTTCACAACAAAGGTTTTCTACTTTGCTTATAATTTGCATTTCGTCTTCAGAGAGTGGGCGCAAGTTGAACATAAATCATAAACTTTTCAAAATCCAAAACTTTAAAAATAAAACTGTGGTATCTCTATCAAATTCTTTTCCACTCTCTCTTTCGAGGCTTCATTATCAGTCTCAAAAAAAAAAATAAATAAATAAATAAATAAATAAAAAAACGTAACTTTAGTCGTAAATTCTCCGTGAAAATTAAGTTCTCGGCTGTATTTCAGTAATATACAGGCGACCGTAATTTTATCGTATTTTATCATTTTTCACGGGTTGGTGACAGTACTATCACTCTTTTACATCAATATATTCCGTTTTTAAAACGTTAAATGCCTGGCAACATTTATTCCCGGATTTTTACCGTTTTTTTTTACGGGAAATTTTCAACAGTATATTTTTGTGGTCACACTTTTAACATATTTCATTATTTTTCCTTTCGCAATTCGGAAGATTTCGACCTTCAAAGGCTCTTGCTTCAGGAGCACCTTTGGCAAGTGGATCCGCATTGGTTGATTTTAAGTCGGCTTCAACTAACTCGTAGTATTGCCCTAGAGAGGTAGAATGGGAAATGAAATGAGAGGCCTGATGAGCGGCTCTGAATTCATTCCATCTAATTGAGACCTGGAAATGCTGCTATTGTTTCGTTAGACTGAATTAACGTGGCCTATGCCGGCACGAAGCCTTGTCTAAATGTTGTGAAGTAATTAGAGTTTAAATAGGTCTGATGGAGGCTTCTGAACTCAATAAACCAACTAAAAAAAACAAAGCCTGGAGTCTAGGAATCAGTTCACAAGCTGCAAATGACAAATCGTTGCAGGATAAGGTGAAGGTCATCCCTACCTTCCTACGGCTTAACTAGTTCCTTGGTTTAAAAGCATATAGAGTTTGGACATCATGGTATATTTTTTGATACTCTTCCATGGAAGTCCTATTTTGGATATTGCATTCCCTTTGAGTATTAATGAATTTGTGGGGGATGGGGAAAAGATACCGGTATTGTTGTATCGACAGGGGATTTGGTATCGTGGATGACTACGTCATAAGGGAATATGAGAGAGTAATTATAAAGAATTCCATTTAATAAGTGACCTCTTCTCTGTAAGGTATTTTTTTTATGGTGACGCAGATGAAAATAAGTATATCTTTTGCATGTGGGATGGGGAGGGGCCGAGTAGTTATAAGTTTGGGCATGCTGCTCAGCGTGACCGGAAAGAAATATAATTTTTATATATATATATATATATATATATATATATATATATATATATATATATATATATATATATATATATGTATATATATGCCTCCCGCTTGGAAGTGGGAAGTGAAGTTGCATTATCAAAGAGCTTGATCTTCTCTGCTTCAGTCTCTTAATCACAGGATTAGCACGGGCAGTTGTGCCATTCATTGATAGCTCTATAGAATATCTGATTAATGGCAGAGTTACTGTACGCTTTCCCATGAGGATTTGCAAAACCATATCAAGTTCCTTGTGTGCGTAACATACCAAGTGCTGTAGAGGAATAAAACTTATTTTACGTAAGTGCACCCAAGGCAAGAAAATCGAAAAATATACCATAACATAGTATAAAAATGATATGGAAATCCCAGATACCTTATGGTCAAAGAAATAGAAGCTAAGCCTAACGCCGCCACTAGGTTTTCTTTTTACCTTGGAAATACTTTACAACAAAGAACTGATTCCTAGCTTTATGAATGTGATTTTCATATATATTCCTGGGACCTATTTCATAAGGCAACACCAGGCCTCTTACTCCATAAAAAAAAGTGTACATTCTTAAGGCCACCTTAATCGGAACCAAGCAATCAATAGACTTAAAAGTGCAAAAGTATGTGTTTTCATGCAGGCAGCTTAATCTAGAACCCTATGTCTATTCACCGTTGATATCCTACTAAGAGGAAGAAGAATTGCGTAAAGCTTCTTACAAATTAAAAGCAGCTCTCTATATAACCGGACACTCGAAACTAAGAAAAATAGAAAATAGTGGAGTTGTAATAAGATA
>NC_090752.1:76549282-76551782 GCF_036898095.1 Palaemon carinicauda
CGGGTATCCCATACTTAAAAAAAAAAACTATGGCCATTATTTTGTACTATTAATAAAGGTAGGAGTGGCTGACTGAAATCCAAATTTCAAAATATCATAAGAAATTATTTGCAAGAAAAATAAGGCAAAACACACAGACACACACACACACACACACACATATATATATATATATATATATATATATATATATATATATATATATATATATACGAGAGAGAGAGAGAGAGAGAGAGAGAGAGAGAGAGAGAGAGAGAGAGAGAGAGAGAGAGAGAGAGAGAGCTATTCTATCACGCTTCTTCATCTATTAGCGTGCCTTTTTTCCCATGCTGAAGTCGAAGGGAATATCTTTTTTTTCTTTTTTTGTTAACGCTTACAGCAAGCATTAACAGAGACTTTCTGTGTCTCCCCGATCCTAATTGCCAGCGTTTGGGTGAACGGAGAGAGAGAGAGAGAGAGAGAGAGAGAGAGAGAGAGAGAGAGAGAGAGAGAGAGAGAGATGTTTGCTTGTTACCTCAGAAAAGATTAGAGCTTTACCAAATAGCTTTTTCATTTCACAAAAAAAAAAAAAAAAAATTAGACAATTATTCAATTCTCAATTACTTTATCATTATACAGATAATTATAACTATGACGATATATAGCTATATAGCTATATGTATACACCTGTTGAGAATACTATTTTGAGAGGGAAGTTGAATTATTAGAAATATTTAGCATAATTTTTTCATTGTATTCGGGTTTTTATGCCTGATATAAAAGTTTTAAGAATTAAAATAGATTGAGTGATTTCAGCAAACTGAAGTCAAATATATGTACAGTATATATATATATATATATATATATATATATATATATACATATATATACATATATATATGCATATATATATATATATATATATATATATATATATATATATATATATATATGCCCGTACAAAGAATTACCAAAGAAAAAAAACTAATATTTTTTATAAATAAGGCCAACTTAATCGACAAATATGACAAACTTGAAGATTCAGCATGTTTTATGTACTGCTACATCTGTTGGGGAGCGAGGATGGGGGGAGGATACCACCTACAGAGTGTCTTGACATCTCTTCATAAATCTGCTGCATTCCCTTCTGACCTCTAATTGCGACGGATATGTATTCACCCAAGTTGTTGTTTATTTGTTAGTATATTAGCAACTTCACATTAAAACTACAATACCGATTTTGACCAAACTTGGTAGTCATGTTCGGTATGACACAAGAATGAATCTGCAACTTTCTATATAAACTACATTAAAGTACAAGTACGCAGCAGTACTTTGAAAATAATCGCAATGTTAAGTAAATGACAAATATTTTGTTAGTCTATTTTTTGTTTATGAAGAATATAGCACAACAACTACAGCACAAATTTTAATGAACCTTGGTGGACAGGAGGGGTATGACACAAGGACAAATCCATCACATTTTGAAGAAAATACATCAAAGTGCAAGTACGCAGTGGAGTTAAGAGCAAAATAAGATTGCCTGGCGTGGCGAAGGCATGCTCTCTACTGGGTGCTCCTCTCGTTGTTATCTGTCCTCGTTAGTTTTATTTCATCGAGCTATCCAACTTCACCAACTCCATCGGACGAAGCCGAAAAATGTGACTCAGTGGGCTGACTAAGCTATTTTTTACTATCACCTCCCCTATATAACATAGAGCAAGTGCCTAGCTATATATATATATATATATATATATATATATATATATATATATATATATATATATATATATATATATGAATGATACATTTTGCGCATTTAGACGTGTTTTTCATATTCAAATAAGCCATATAATTTTGATACATTAATGTCTGGATTCTCTTAACGACCTCGGCATCAGAGCCCCAGGCGAAATCACACAAAGACAAGAGCTTGTGACCGGCCGGGAGTCGAACCTTGGTCCAAGATCTCTTCCAAGCCAAGTGGTTAAGTCACTGTCTATACAAGTTTGCCGGCCCAGGGTTCGACAGCCGGCCGGTCGTAAGCTCTTGTCTGTGTGTGATTTCGCCTGGGGCTCTGATCCCGAGGTCGTTAAGAAAATCCAGACATCAATGTATCAAAAATATATGGCTTATGTGAATATATATATATATATATATATATATATATATATATATATATGCATATATATATATATATATATATATATATATATATATATATGCATATATATATATATATATATATATATGTGTGTGTGTGTGTGTGTATGTGTATATATAAATTACATATATATATATATATATATATATATATATATATATTATATATATATATACATATATATATAAATAAATATATATATATATATATATATATATATATATATATATATATATATACGCACACGCATACACGTATATAGCTTGTCATGCTGAACAGCAACCACTCGGAAAATAATCTCCCACAAATAGCCCAAACTAGCGTGTTGTTAGAAAAGGGGGTTGAATATGTGTGTGT
>NC_090752.1:76556782-76559282 GCF_036898095.1 Palaemon carinicauda
AAACTGGATGGGCACTCAGTAGAGCGCATACCTCCACCGAGGCAGCTTATTTCTCTACCTTTTGCTCGACCTTGACCTTTGATATTAACATGTATTAATTGGCGTGGAATACATACACTCAAATGTGAACTAAGTTTGAAGTCTCTGTGACAAAGATGTCCAAACTTATGGCGAATTACGTGAATTGGTCATTTTGCTTGACCGTGACAATGACCTTTGACCTTGACCTTCCAAAATTTAATCATTCCCAGCTTTTTACATAACAGTTATTCCCTACAAGTTTCATTACTATACGATTAAAATTGTGGCCAGGAAGCTGTTCGCTAACAAATACACACTAAAACGGGATAAAACATAACCTCTTTCCAACTCCATTGGCGGAGGTAACTAGAAAGCATTGAGTAGAGAGCATGACTTCGCTAAGCCAAGCAATCTTATTTTACTCTCAACTCCACTGTGTACTTGTAATTCGATGAATTATCTTCAAAATCTAATGGATTTGTTCTTGGGGCATACCAAATATGTCAACCAAGTTTTGTTGAAATTAGTTCGGTAGTACCTGTGTAATGTTGTTCCCAAACAAAAATAAATAAACAAAATATTGCCATTATTTAACATTGCGATTATTTTTAAAGTATTAGTAGGTTGGCCATGACACCAGCCTCCCATTGAGATACTACCGCTAGAGAGTTATGAGGGTCCTTTGACTGGACAGACAGTACTACATTGGATCCTTCTCTCTGGTTATGGTTCTTTCCCTTTGCCTACACTTACACCGAATAGTCTGGCCTATTCTTTACAGATTCTCCTCTGACCTCATACACCTGATAACACTGAGATTACCAAACAATTCTTCTTCACCCAAGAGGTTCACTACTGCACTGTAATTGTTCAGTGGCTACTTTCTTCGTGATAAGGGTAGAAGCGACTCTTTAGCTATGGTAAGCAGCTCTTCTAGAAGAAGGACACTCCAAAATCAAACCATTGTTCTCTATTCTTGGATAGTGCCATAGCCTCTGTACCATGGTCTTCCACTGTCTTGGGTTAGAGTTCTCTTGCTTGAGGGTACACTCGGGCACACTATTCTATCTAATTTCTCTTCCTTTTGTTTTGTTAAAGTATTACAGTTTATATAGGTAATATTTATTTTAATGTTGTTACTGGTCTTGAATATTTTATTTTTCCTTGTTTCCTTTCCTCACTGGGCTATTTTCACTGTTGGGGCCCCTGGGCTTATAGCATTTTGCTTTTCCAACTAGGGTTGTAGCTTACCAAATAATAATAATAATAATATCCAAAATGTTACAGATCCATCCGTGGATCATACCCAATATGACTAGCAAGTTTTGTGTAAAGTTACAAACAAACAAATAAACAAACAACGACATAGGTAAATACATAACTAATTAATAAATAACGACCTCCACACCAAGTTCTCTAACCATGAATGCTAAATAATAATTCCAATGATGCACACAAGTAAAATAAAATCAATCACTTCTAGGCTAAAATATTTTTCCTTACGGGATAATTCCAATCACGAAATGACGATTTTCCATTGTGCTGAGAATTCGGTTTTCCTCCAAAACCTTCCTTTCGGGGCTTCCATTCTTCTTCCAAATTCCATTTCGCTCCAACAATACCCACTGCCTTTCTTTCATCATTCTTCCTCCCGTGCTTGCGTGCATCGTGTGTCTTACCGGGCGCACGATTCATTACTCTGAGTGTCACGTCTCCTATATTCGAGATTTACATGCGGTGCTTCCCGAGGTTGACCTCGAAATGAGAAAGAAATTGCCAGGAAAGCAAGGAGGAATTTATATAGGGGGCGAGTGGTCTGAGTACATAATTAAATCGACTTGCATGAAAGCATAATCTGGAAGAGAGAGAGAGAGAGAGAGAGAGAGAGAGAGAGAGAGAGAGAGAGAGAGAGAGAGAGAGAGAGAGATTCCTCGTACGTAAAAAAAAATCCTTTGTCATATGAAAATATATTCCGAACACATTATATTCACTGGAGAGAGAGAGAGAGAGAGAGAGAGAGAGAGAGAGAGAGAGAGAGAGAGAGAGAGAGAGAGAGAGAGAGAGCTCATGAAAATTAAAAAATATCCAATATGAAAACCAAATTCTCACACATTTTTTTGCAGTGTTTAACTGTCGCACATTGTATATACTGTATAAGTACGAAATCATGCTAAAAAAAAATTATAGTATGGAAAATGGCTAACTTGACAAAGCCCCTCAATAACTATAAACAAGAAAATAACTATGGTTTCCGAGTGTATCCCTCTAACCAGTATATGACTATTTTCTCTCCTCCCTGAGCGTTACAGGAAAGAAATATATACAAGGTATATAGCAGTATCAGCCAAACTCGGTTGAATCCCTCGTCGAGCTGGGAGGAGCGAAGAGAGGAAAAGTCCCCTTTTTGCCCCTTTATTTATGTGTGTGTGTGTGTGTATATATATATATATATATATATATATATATATATATATATATA
>NC_090752.1:76564282-76569282 GCF_036898095.1 Palaemon carinicauda
CCTCTCTATAATAACAATTGATATTACCAAGGTATTTCTTTTAATGACTTTCAGATCTTAACAGTTACATAAGGACTGTCCTCTCGTTTCAGGAGTACGATGAAGATAGTACGAGTGGGTGATGAATACTTATAATTTCACACCATTAAGGAAACTTTAGCAACTGATATGTTTACGGGAAAAAGTCACAGCGGTTTGCTCGTTATTACGTTTACATTAAACGCGTGCTCTAGCCCCGAGGATTAGACAGGAGTAAAAAGGACAATAAAATAACAACTAAAGACCGTCCAGTGAAAAAAAGGGCGAGACTTATATTTAGCAAAATAAATCTTCGCGCTAAAAAGGAAAATATGAATGTTAACACTGAGGCAGTCATACTACTTGAAATTACAATGTCAAAAGAACACTTAAGTAAATAAAAAAAAAGGCTTGTACAGTTGGACACAGCCCAGGAATTCCTCGCACACATCAATCTGAGGAATTGCACCCTGTTACACCCTTACTGTACGGCGAGTAACCATATAGCATGTGACAGGGAACACTTCCTCAGAGCTACTATGGGTTTCACAGACAGTGCAAGTGCGATTTTTTGCAATTATTCTGTAACGAACACTCGTATCAGTACGAGATTTTACTATAGTGTATTACACCCAGTAAGGAAATTTATAGGAGTATCATGAATCATTTATTGTAAATAATAAAGACTTTTGTACCTATACCAAGAGGCAAAACTCATTAGCCAAGCAAGAAAACGAACACCAGGTTGGAAGAGCTCCGCCTGCCTACAACCCCCTTCACCTCCAACCCCCATTTTCTTCCTCCCCTCTCCTTTCTTCCCTCACCTGCCCTACGTCTTTCCTTCTCTCTTTCTCTCTCTCTGAATGTTGCTTTGATTTAAACATATTTTTTTACGATTTTTTTTCTATCAATCTAATAATAATTGACACTTGTATAAATATAACAGTATAATCAAGGCTTTAACTCAGATGAATGTCCTGTGGAAAGGGTCAATATTTATTAGTAATTCATAGAGTAACTGTAACAAGTCACCTATGCAAACTAATCTGAAGGCAGCTGGCAGCTTTCTCTGTATTAGAAAAGTTGAAGAGTTGGGTGACAAACTCATTTCTGCAACCATACGGACAGACATCTTCTGAGGTGGCCATCACTTCTTTAAGCTCTCCCTCGTAATACCAGTAAATGGCTAATGCCCTGAGTAGAAATAAGGTTGGCCAAAAGAAGGCAAGAAAACGCAGGTACGTATACAACAGCCATTTTCCTATCAGTCATAGTGTCTATCACTCAGCTACTCCAAAACCCTTCAGATAGGTGTCAATCTAATAATTATTTACATAACCAATACCATAGAGAGAGAGAGAGAGAGAGAGAGAGAGAGAGAGAGAGAGAGAGAGAGAGAGAGAGAGAGAGAGAGAGATGAGCAAACCAGTGAATAAAGCAGTTAGTCATCTGATAGGTAACAACCGATTGAATTGTTCCATATCTACAACAATAAATATCATAATTAGATAAGATAGATAGATAGATAGAGTGCTTGATATAAAAAAAATCATACAAAATAAGTTGCAACTTAAGCTACCTTCTCAGAAAGAGAGCATGAAGGGAAGGGAAAGAACGGAGAGGGATGGATGGCGTGGAGGTGGAGAGAGATAGCTTGAAGCAGGGGGAGAGCAGGTGAGGGATGAAAGGAGAGGGAGGGAGGGGGTGGAGGTAGAAGTTCTGTATATTATTGTTCGGTTTTGTGACTGGATGATTGAGATTTTGCCCTTTGGCATAGGGGCAAGTGTCTTTATAATTAATAATTAACGATTCATTATACCCCTATAAATTTCCTCACTGGGTGTAATACCCTATAGCAACATCTCGTATTGATACGATTGTTCGTTACAGAATAATTGCAAAAAATCGCACTTGCACTGTCTGTGAAACCCATAGTAGGTGTGCCAAAATACTTAAGTGTCCAACTCTACATTTTCAATGGTACAACTTTAAAACTGTTTAAAGCAAATTAGCTTATATGCAAAGTACACACACACACACACACACACACACACACACATATATATATATATATATATATATATATATATATATATATATATATATATATATATATATATATATATATTTATTCTGAAAAAAAAACACGCAATTAAAATGCCATTAAATCTGAGCCAACAACAGAGGAAATCAAGTGAATCGAGCAAAATTTCTCATCATCTAGTTGATATTGTTGCGATCGCCAATTGTTAATTATGAGGAAATTAATTCTGAACACTTCAATAACATTGAATTCTATCTATGAAAAGGTTTACACAAGTGAGGTCAGCCTACCCTATACACACAAGGGTATGTACGTATATATACATACATACATACATATACTGTATATATATATATATATATATATATATATATATATATATATATATATATATATATATATATGTAAATATCACCCACGAACGGCATTTAATACCGAATTCTATCTGGGAATATATATCCACTTGGAATTCATTTTATGGTAACAGCTTCTGGCCGGGTGGAGATTCGAACCCCCACCTGTGCGGCTTGAAACTATGCCTACAGTGACTCTACCGAGTGAGCTATCAAGAGAGAATAAAAGTTTATGACAAATCTCCGTACATATTCCTATCGAATTTAGGAATCTGTTCATAGACTTGAAATAAACCTATCTCGACCATGATAGCTGAATCGTGAGTTTGTAACACGTGGTTATTTTAAATGAACATATATCACAAGCACACGTGATTTCAATCAATGTAAATATCACCCACGAACGGCATTTAATACCGAATTCTATCTGGGAATATATATCCACTTGGAATTCATTTTATGGTAACAGCTTCTGGCCGGGTGGAGATTCGAACCCCCACCTGTGATATTTACATTGATTGAAATCACGTGTGCTTGTGATATATGTTCATTTAAAATAACCACGTGTTACAAACTCACGATTCAGCTATCATGGTCGAGATAGGTTTATTTCAAGTCTATGAACAGATTCCTAAATTCGATAGGAATATGTACGGAGATTTGTCATAAACTTTTATTCTCTCTTGATAGCTCACTCGGTAGAGTCACTGTAGGCATAGTTTCAAGCCGCACAGGTGGGGGTTCGAATCTCCACCCGGCCAGAAGCTGTTACCATAAAATGAATTCCAAGTGGATATATATTCCCAGATAGAATTCGGTATTAAATGCCGTTCGTGGGTGATATTTACATTGATTGAAATCACGTGTGCTTGTGATATATGTTCATATATATATATATATATATATATATATAAATGTATTTCTATATATATGCTATACATATTTATATGTATATAAATGTATATATATATATATATATATATATATGTGTGTGTGTGTGTGTGTATGTGTACTACAAGCAATTTTAATAATGCCACTGAAGCTCTTGTAACTGGACCATTTCAATTTGGTATCATTCAAGAAGAATGGAAAGAGAAGAAAACTCATTAGGGCTTTAGAGAAAGCATTCTTTTCAACGGCCAATTATCCAAAATTGCCAAATACAGTTTTCATTACCTAGACTAAAGTCCGTTAATTGAAAGTGACAAATCATGATGGATTATGATTAATTTGTTCAGGAAAAGAAGCAAATTAATTTTGCCCGCGATCATCAGGACGTTCCTCAATGGCAAGTATGAGCAATGCCTCATTGAAGTCTTAATCTCATGGTATACTGTATACTTATTGCCCTTTTGCACGGGCAATACAGCTTGGCAAACAGGGCAATCGATCTCTCCTACGTAATAAATAGAACATGTCTGGCTATATACATATTTTTTTCGGTCACGCTGAGCTCTCTCCGTCCCTTGGGAAGAGGGGAGATTGAGTAATCATACCCTGATGAGGGTGTGTGTGTGGACATATCTATCTAAACAACGAGTCGCCACTTTTTACTTGGTCGCGTACATTATACGTACGTACATATATATATATATATATATATATATATATATATATATATATATATATATATATATATATGAGAGAGAGAGAGAGAGAGAGAGAGAGAGAGAGAGAGAGAGAGAGAGAGAGAGACTTTTGATGGAGTGGTGCTAGAGTGGTATGATTATCCAAATAATGTACCATCTCTTGCTGGTAGGCTAACGGACAGCAGGACGAGATTGAACAGCAGACCCCTATGAGACATTAATATGGCAAACGACAATTCCGAATATATGTCCTGGCATAAAGTACTTCCGAGTGATCTGAAGGTTGCTCATCAGCGGAAGAGGAAAATGGCTGGTCATAAGACTGTTGCACAAAGTTCTAGAGACCAAATATGCACACAAGATCTGCACCTAAAGAAGGGCAGGTCATCGAATGGTGATGAATCGGATTGTAGACCTACGGGACCCCTAAAACATATCTTTAGCTCACAGCTTATGTTTAATGATGAAAGCTATACTACTCTGAGCACAGTTTGAACTGTGGACCCACAGATTGCGAGTCGGTGACGATCCCCTAAGCTACCAAAATAACTCATCAAAAGGGAGACTAAACAACCTGTGCAAAACTATAGGTCTCCTTGAATCTCTTTGTTTCAAAAACCATATGTATCAGTAGGATGGGCGTTAGTGGATACCAACCAGCCCTAGGAATAAATACTTTGCTTCCCATTAAGTTGGAGGCGTGTAGAAAGGTTAGTTAAATGGGCCTTGTGCCACTTAAAATATATCCAACTCATAATAAAACTGATTGTTGGAATTAAGAAGTAAAGGATATTATTTTGATGAAAATGTGTGTAGGTAGGAAAAGCATAAACATAATTACGAAGTACGATTTTTTCGGTGAAAACAAAATATGTGGTACTCTAACATAATCCAAACTATAAATATAATATGACGTTGATATGATTATCACATAAATCCCTCTTTTTCAATTAATCTGGCATAAGGCTTACAGAACCAACAATCTTGTTACCATGT
>NC_090752.1:76574282-76596782 GCF_036898095.1 Palaemon carinicauda
CTCATGTCAAATCCTGGTATGGGTGGCCTTGACTAGTACAACTTTGCTGATCATGGCAATACACAAACCAATATCTTATAAAGCAAGCAATAATTTGATAAAATTAAATTGATAAGGCAAAATTACTTAAATAATAGTGATGAAGGCTTAAAAGGGCTTTTAAAAAAAAATCTAATTTAATCGGCATACACCTGTTTACCTAGCACCGAACGCTCATTTCTGTGCTAATGAATCACTCGACTTTCGGATCAGTCCTTTCAATTCCAAATGAATAATCTCATTTCCAAATTAATCATATAATTTTCGTTTTGGGAGATCCTCATTATAATATGTAATTCCGATGGATAATCATAGGGGGCAGTTCATTCGAAGTAAAAGAGGCGTGTTATTTTGTTCACGATTCTAAGGTTACTTCAAGCTTGTATCCTAACTTGACAGCAATTTAGACATTTTTGCTGAATATTCATGTTACAGTTTTCATCATGTCCGTTTTGTAAGAAGTTGCTAGCACCAAGCCATTAATTACTATAGCTGGAACCCACTATAAACGACTCAGATACTTCCAGTACAGCAATAACAACTGCAAATGTAGCCGTTTCTAGTCCACTGCAGGAGGAAGGCCTAAGATATGTCCTTATTCATGTCTGGGGTTTGGCCAGTTTTCATCACCACGCTGGCCAATGCAGATTGGTGATGTTGGGAGATCTTTATCTGATCGCTCTCACCAAACAAACCTTGTATGGCTCACCCTGACTAGTACAGCTTTACTGATCATGGAGACATACAAACGCTTTAACCACATTCAGGTATCCCCACTCAGAAAGGGGCTTCAAGTACAGCTTATAACAAATCACGAAGTATTTATCAAGCAGTAAGCCAAAGTCGTCTCCTTCCCCTAAGATATATATATATATATATATATATATATATATATATATATATATATATATATATATATATATATATATATATAAAGGCGATTGAAAGCAAGAACTTCAACATTTTGGACAATATTTATTACAACCAAATTATGGGGTTACCATCATCTTTCCCATCATCAGGGCTAAAACATGAGCATTGCCGCAAATCAATTGACACCAATCTATTAAATATCAAGCTTCAATTTATGTTGCAAAAACTATAACTACACTGAAATAAGATGAATTATATCAACATGCAATCTTACTACTTTACAGATTAGTGTCTATTAATATGTGTTCACTGTTAACGTTCATGATTTAGCCCTGATGATGGAAAGAATGGTGCCCCGAAAGCCTGGTCGCAATTAAAGTCCTAAAATGTTGAAGTTATTGTTCTTAATCGCCTTTCTGGTAATTTGGAATCTTCTAGAAGCGAAAATACTATACAGTATATATATACAAATATCTATATCTACAGTGTATATATATATATATATATATATATATATATATATACATAAATATATATATATATACATAAATATGTATATATAAACAAACTATATATGTATATATATATATATATATATATATACATATATATATATATATATATA
Source organism: Palaemon carinicauda (assembly GCF_036898095.1). Classification (NCBI taxonomy): domain Eukaryota; kingdom Metazoa; phylum Arthropoda; class Malacostraca; order Decapoda; family Palaemonidae; genus Palaemon; species Palaemon carinicauda. The sequence goes on from NC_090752.1 coordinate 76,575,820, forward strand.
TATACAAATATGTAAATATAAATAAACTATATATACTATATGTAGATACATACATACATATATATATATATATATATATATATATATATACATACATATATATATACATATATATATATATATATATATATATATATATATATATATATATATATATATATATGCCCCATGTTCACGGATGGGGCATCTGAACATAATTTTTACCACTTTATTACAAAAGCTTCGTGAATACGCTTTGCACAACGAGAAACTCTTCAAAATAGTACCATATTGTTCTTGGGAGCGCACGATTGACACTGACACTTCTTCAAAGCAAGTAATGCAATGTTGCTCTGTCAATATGCTTAAACTACCTCAACTGTGACAGAATGATACTGTTACCATGCGACCTGAGACACGTTACTTATAGGAGATGTTCAATGATCTCGTACAACAATTTATAAGTCATAGTACTCTTAAAAAGGTCATTGATCCTACTGTATAAAATACATATACAGTATATCTACATATTTCCTATGCAATGAACAGTATACAAAGTTGTATAATAAAGAAACATACATATACTGTATATATATATATATATATATATATATATATATATATATATATTTATATGTATATATATTTACTTAATTTGGAAAAAAGTGTAGCTAGCAGGAAGTGGGGAGGTGCTTGAGAGAGATAAGAGTTTCTGGGAAAGTATGTTAGAATAATGAAAAATATGTATGCAGAAGGAACCACAAAAGTAAGAAGCACTGTTGGGACTACGGAGAAGTTTAAGGTGAAATTTGGTTTCCACCGAGGTGCCTTGGAGTGCAATGTTTACTGATGGCATTATATGCTGACTGACCTAACAAGAGAAGATGTCAAACTCAAGCTGGAAGTTGGAGAGAAGAATTTAAGAGTAGAGGCTTAAAAATGAGCAGAACAAAGACTGAATATATGTGGACAGGTGGAGAGGAATGGCAGAGAACAATGAAATTAGGTCAAGAAGACATGAAGAGGGTTAACTCCTTCAAATATCTTAATTATGATATGAACGAAAATGGAAACCTTGATGCAGAAGACGGTCATAGAATTCTGTGTGCATGGATGAATTGGAGAAAGTCATCAGGATACTTTGTGATAGGAGGATCAGTGCAAAGGTTAAAGGGAAGTTTTATAAAAGCATTGTTAGACCAGCTATGCTATATGGGGCAGAGACACGCCAATAAAGAAAGATCAAGAAAGAAAAAGTGGCCGAGATGAGAATGACGAGGTGGATGTGTGGTGGCACCAAAAACAAAACATAAAATCCTGAATGAATTAATCAGGGGGACAATCAAAGTATTACAAGTTTCAAAGAAAGCTCAGGAAAGAACAATGAAATGGTTTGGCCATGTCATAAGGAAAGAAAATTAACACCAACACCTATATAAAAGGGTTATGGACAAGGAGGTGGAGGGTAGAAGGATGGAAAGGCCATAGTTCAGGTGGAAAGAAAAATTATTGAATGACGTGAAGGAAAAGGGTATAAGAGAACAAGATGCACAGGGCAGAGGAAGATGGAGAAGGCTAACTACAAACAGCGACCCCATATAGAAATGAGAAAAGCTGAAGGCAAAGAAGACTTAATTGGATTAGTTTCTACCTAAACACGAAATGATTTATATTATATTATATTATATCATATTATATATATATATATATATATATATATATATATATATATATAAACAGTATATATATATATATATATATATATATATATATATATATATATTATTATCATTATTACTTGCTAAGCTACAAACCTAGTTGGAAAAGCAGGATGGTATAAGCCCAGGGGCCCCAAAAGGGAAAATAGCCCAGTGAGGAAAAGAAACAAAGGAAAAATAAGATATTTTAAGAATAGTAACAACACCAAAATAAATATTTCCTATATAAACTATAAAAACTTTAACAACACAAGAGGAAACAGAACTAGACAGAACAGTGTGCACGAGTGTACCCCCAAGCAAGAAAACTCTAACCCAAGACAGTGGAAGACCATGGTGCAGAGGTTATGGCACTACCCAAGACTAAAGAACAATGGTTTGAATTTGGAGTGTCCTTTTCCTAGAAGAGTTGCTTACCATAGCTAAAGAGTCTCTTCTACCCTAATCAAGAGGAAAGTAGCCACTAAACAATTACAGTGCAGTAGAAAACCCCTTGGGTGAAAGAAGAATTGTCTGGTAATCCCAGTGTTGTCAGATGTATGAGGACAGAGGAGAATCTGTAAAGAATAGGCCAAACTATTCGGTATATGTGTAGGCTAAGAGAAAGTGAACCGTAGCCAGAGAAGGATCCAATGTAGTACTGCCTGGCCAGTCAAAGGACCCCATAACTCTCTCGCGGTAGTAACTCGACGTGTGGCTGGTGCCTTGGCCAACCTACTACCTACTATGTATATATATATATATATATATATATATATATATATATATATATATATAACTTCATGTTTGGATAGCAACTAATCCAATCAAGTAAGGATTCAGATCCACATGAACAAAAGAAACAGGACACAATACAATGTTATGAATATCTGGCCTCATTAAAGGCTCGATCGCGAATCTTTCGCGCGTCAAAACAATTTCCTATTAATGTATTCACCTTGAGATAATTAATTTTTCCCGGACATGGATAAAGGGATCTCGCGTCTTTTCGTACCCAACCTACCGAAGAGAAAACACGGTCGCGAAAGTGTTTTGAAAAGAAGGGTAAACAAAGTGTTTCTATAATATCTCTGAGTGATGAAGATAAATGGAAAAAAAAAGATCAGCATATTAACAGTTAAGTGATAATTTGGAAAATCGTATTATGTTTTTGCAAAAGTTAGTTTTGTTATAAAACAGGTAGAATTGTGCAAAAGAATCGATAAAAGCTTACTTTGAAATTTTTATAAAATCCAGATTGAAATGCCCAAAAGAATCTATAAAGTTTACTTTGAAATCAAAGAAGAATTCAAGACATGAATCCTCAGAGAAAGTTTTCTATACCTCAGCAATTAAGATGGGAAAAAGATCTGAAACTAGAGCACAATTCTAAAGAAAAATTACTAACAAGAATGCGATGCCTAAAACATTGTATGCAAAAAGGATGTGTTGGTAGTATACACTGAAGCTTCCTCCGAAAGCGCTATCCAAGCATTACCTACGGAAAAGAACAGGAAATTCTCTTATGATGGTCAGAGATGGGATTGAAATACTTCTGGTTTGTGGAAGAAACGTCCTTGTATATGGTCAGGAAGTTTGTATGATTGGCTTTAATATTAGTACTGCATTGGACGGTGTTAATCAAGAGGCCATTGTTTTCAAACTTGAAGTGATGAGAATAGATGGGTCTTTCCCTAACATAATAGATGGCAGAGAGTAGTTGTTGATGGACACCGTAGTGACTATATGTTTAAAGGCCGCCCATGAATGGCAGAGGCAAGGGAGAGTGACATTGCCCTATCAAGCAGGGCAATGCCCTAGACTGACCACATATACACATATGATCAGCGCCCAAGCCCCTCTCCATCCAAGCTAGGACCAAGGAAGGCCAGGCAATGGCCACTGATGAATCAACCGATAGACCTATAGGCTCCCCTAAATCCACCATCCTTAGCTCAAAAGGATGGTAAGGTTGCAGACAATAACAACACTATTGAGACTGAGCAGGACTCGATCCCCCGACTGGCGAACACCAGGCAGAGACGTTACAAATCAGGCCACAACCACAAATATTTGGTGTTATCAAGGTAGTGCTCGCGGCCCATTATTTTCATACTATATACAAATATGTGATTTGACCTAGAAAACAGGCTCGTTGCATATGCAGATGATGATACTCTATTTGCCTCAATTCCCTTTCCTGAATGTATATATGTGGTTCCTGAATACCTTAATAGAGCCGGCTAAAATTAGACCATAGTGCAAATTATGGGGCATGAAATTCAACCATAATAAAACTCAAAGCATGAAAATAAGTAGGTCAAGGACAGTGACTCCTCAACATCCAAATCTTTGCAATGATAATGGTTCTTTAACCACTTACAACTTCTGTGAAATTTTAGGTGTGATTCTTGATTGGGAATTTATTTTTGAGAACACATTCAGTCTGTCTCTTCTTCAATTGCACAAAAAAATTGGCTTATTGAAAAAGTTTACTTTCAGCGATCAATCTATTCTGAAATTTTAATTCTTTCAGTCTACCTTGTTTCGAGTATTGTTTTCCTGTCCGGTCTTCAGCTAATGACTCTTACCATAATTCGTTGGAGAGATACATACGTTCTATTAAATTCCTTAATCCTGATCTGAATATTAATCTTTGGCACTACCGTTCACTTAGTTCTTTTATGAATGTTTCATAAGGTTTTACATAATTCAGATCATCCATTGCATTCCGATTTCCTAGACTATACAATCCTTTATGTAGTACTAGGTATGCAGTTAATTCTAAAAATTATGCCTTCTCCATCATGAGGCTCAATAATACACAGTATTCTAGAAGTTCTATTCTAGCAGTGACCAAATTGTCGAATGATATTAATCTGGCGGTTAAATCGTTGGAACTTCAAAAGTTCAAACTTTTTGTGCATTCATTTCTGTAGAACAACTTGACATAAACTTGACATAAGATCTTACTGATCTTAAAATACTTTCTATTTTCAGTCATTACTTATGCACGATATAGATTATTTCTTATTCTCTTATTCCCTTTCCTCATTTAGCTTGAGCCCTTGGGCTTGGAGCTTTCTACTTTTCCAACCACGGTTGTAGCTTGACTATCAATAATAATAATAATAATAATAATAATAATAATAATAATCATCGAAAAATAAAGTGATGTTTGTAAGATGACTTAGATAGGAATGGAAATAAGATATCCATAAGAAAAATAGAGAGAATGCAAAGCATGAATACGTGATATCTAATATTCAAGCTGGAACGAAGATTCGGAATGAAGCAAAGGGAAGCTTAAGGCATCACTTAAATGACATAAACCAAAGACCACAAACAGCTTGGGAGCTGTGACTAAGTTCTTCGGAAGTAGCATTTAACAGAAAGTTGCACTAAACTTATTCAATGTGTCATTGTCAAGTAGTAGACAATTGGCAAAGGTACTTGCTTCCACATTACATAATGATCCTCATGGAAATTAAATAATGTATTCTAGAATGTTTTGCAAAGAGAGGTCATAAATATCCACTTCATTGTTATATCAGTTTGATGTCTTAAGAACAGTTTATGGGAAAAGCCTGTCATTGAGTGTGCTGCATTCTTATATCGCAAATCTAAAAAATCTCAATTATGTGGGTGCATTGAAATCAACATATCATTATAAAAACACAGGTATTAATTGAAGGTTAGAGTAAATATCATACTGAAAAAGTCCCAGAAAATTATTTCAATCTCAAAAAATAAATACTACCCACCACCACCACAACCAATAATAAAAATGATGATAATAATAACAATAATAATAATAGTACTCTATCTATCTATATACCAAAGCCCTTGCCCCAATTTTAACCAATAATAATAATCAATCTCAAACTGTGGAAGAAAAGGATCAAGCTAAGTTACTCTGGGACTACTGAACAATATATAAGGATGGACAGGACGATACAAAAACATCGACCCGACATCACTCTGGTCGACAAGACAACGAAAATGTATCACTCATGGACACTGCAGTACCGATTGTATGAGGTGAAAAGAAAATGGAAAAGCACCAAGACTTACGAATTGAATTGAGAAGGCCATGGAATATGCAAGTGGAGTGATTCAAATAATCATAGGACCACTTAGGACCATACTAAGTCACTGAAATGGAATCTTGAGAAAATATGAGCGGATATAACATGAAACAGCCATCTTTAGTGTGGAAAGTTATGGAATCCTAAGTAAGCTAGATGCAACCCTGAACCCACACTATAAACCAGTAGTCTCTAAAGACTATGGTTACAATAATAATAATAATAATAATAATAATAATAATAATAATAATAATATACTTAAGACTATATGGTCATTCTCTTCAGTTAAAACGAAACATAAAGAAATGATTTATATGAAAAAGATATGTGTCTAAAAGGCTATTCTGAAATATTCATGAACCATCACCAAAAGGGAAAACAGAGACACTTCTAGTTTAATCCTACATATGTTGCACTCCCGACGCAACTCCACCAATTGATAACCAAACTTGCCCCATCTGGTGATGTTTCTAACAAACTGATATCCCAAACCTTCACTTTGGTAATGCTCTCCACGCATTTCCATAAATACACCGCTGAGAGTTATTGGTACTCGCCCGCTCATGTTAAACCTTCGGGCAGTGGTTTGTTAGGCATCACTCCTGAGGCACAAACAGTAGTTTTATCAAGTGGAGGCATCATTGATTCCAGTTCTCACAGAAATGAATGAAAGTAAAAATATATTCGACTAGCTTCTACCCTTTAAACTTTAAAGGCCAGTCATGAATGGCAGAGCCACGGGACAGTGACAATGCCCTAGACACTGATGATATTATCATTATTATTATTACTTGCTAAGCTACAACCCTAGTTGGAAAAGACGAATGCTATAAGCCCAGAGGCCCCACAGGGAAAATAGCCGAGTGAGGAAAGGAAACAAGGAAAATTGAAATATTTTTAGAACAGTAACAACATTAAAATAAATATTTCCCATATAAACTATGAAAACTTTAACAAAACAAGAGGAGGAGAAATTATATAGAATAGGGTGCCCGAGTGTACCCTCAACCAAGAGACCTCTATATACAAATCATTAAAGCTCAAGACCCTCTCCACCCAAGCTAGGACCAGGAAGGGCCGGGCAATGGCTGCTGATAACTTAGCAGGTAGATCTATTGGCTCACAAGGATGGTGAGGTTTAAAGATTTGAAGGCCGCTCATGAATGGCAGACACAAGGGACAGTTACACTGCCCTATCAAGCAGGACAGTGCCCTAAAGACTGACTATATATACACATGATCAGCGCCAAGCTCCCTCTCCACCCAAACTAGGACCAAGGAGGGCCAGATAATGGCTGCTGATGACACAGCAGATAGACCAATAGGCTCCCCCCAACCACCCCATCCTTAACTCACAAGGATGGTGAGGTTGCAGCTACCGAAGAAAGTAGCGAGTTTGAGCGGGACTCGAACCCCAGTCAGGCGTTCACCAGTCTGGGATGTTACCAAATTCGCACCCGAGTCCGGCAGATCGCCAGGCAGGGATGTTTCCAAAAGGTCACCACAACCTTTTATACGTTTTCATCTATGAGAAACTACATTTTCTGTTTTATTCATATCCTTGTATTATTTCGCGAGCAGGAAGTGGAAACTTTCAATTATTTTACAACGCAGAAGTAAATATGTAGACAAAGAAACGACAAATCTTTTTTATATATTTTTATAAAGAATCTCATCATTTATTACATTTTACGTTTTATTGTAAACATTCTATTACAGAGGGACACAAATTTAAGAGACTAAGGTATCATGGCACCTGGAACCAGGAGATTGCCTTATTGCCTTATTCTATGTTTGGGTTCCCCCAGGTCCCTCACTGTGAAGCACCTCGTATATCCTCCAGAGAGTTGCTAATGCATCTTCCGGTGTATTTTGCATCTTCCAGTCTTTGATGGTCTGGGATGCATCTTAAGTATTTATCGAGCTTATTCTTAAACACATCTACGCTCACTCCTGATATGTTTCTTAATTGAGCTGGCAGCACATTAAATTGTCGCTGCATTATCGATGCTGGTGCGTAGTGGATTAATGTCCTGTGGGCCTTCCTTAGTTTTCCTTGTATAGTTTTGGGCACTATTAATCTACCTCGGCTTGCTCTTTCTGATAGAGAGAGAGAGAGAGAGAGAGAGAGAGAGAGAGAGAGAGAGAGAGAGAGAGAGAGAGAGAGAGAGAGGGATAACATGATTTGCCAAAGTATGTAACAATCTTATTCTTTTGTCATTACTTATCATTAAATAAATGATACACGACACATGTCAAAAGTCATTGACCAACTGAAAGCATTTAAGAAATGGCGGTACAAACATACAAACTCTGACTTCATCTGTAAAGACTAATTTAGTTCGCAACTGCGTGCGTGTGTTTGTCCGTTTTAAGAGTCAAATCAACCAATAAAATCATATAAACAAATATGTTTTCAAAACTCAACTGTATTACAAGCGACATTAGTTTGGATTACGACGACTCAAAAAAGAAAATCCAAAATCCAAATATGATATTGCTATTTTATCTATCTTTCTCTGTGAGCCAAAACTAAATAATATCCTTAAAAATATATTAATGAACCAGTTTTTTCCTAGAAAGGAATTAACATAAAACGTGTCGGAAAAATAAAAATTTTCAAAGCATTCATTTCTAGATACATCCGATAATCAATCTGTAACCTTCCAACAAATCACACAAAAGTAATTTGAAACTAAACTGGCTTCTAATCTGCTTCCAGAGGAAGCCCTGTGAATAGCATAATCCATTTATTAATCCCTCAAAGATTTCAATAATAGAATTCATTTATTAATACCAAAAAGATTTAATCCTATCTGATAAAAAATGGATATAAAACGGGGGTAATTTATGACAAAAATATGCAGAAATAGAAATGAGATACTTATAATTGAATTTAGCGGTATTTATCATATTTGAAAATTCGTCATGTGGTTACAGATATTATACGTTAGATCACACAACATGTGCGTGTTAAGTGCATAATGTTTTCCGTACTTTATAATGCGTGAAATATGTTTATGTCTTTGGCAATGTGCTCATGAGAGGCTCCATCCAGCAACGGTTTGGGTAATTCTCGTCCTCGGTCAAATTTAGAAGCAAGAATATGCATACTGTAAAAAAGTCTGTATGTTCTTATATTAAGATTAGATGCCAAGATGCAAATTCCAAATCAATCATTCAATCAGTCTTATGTTACGATTTTTGAAACTGGGTTCATGCAATTCTCCCATTTATTCAATTATGTTTGATGAATATGCGCTTGTGGTGAACGGTGATTACTTGTACCCATATGAAGAGGATATATTGTAATTCTCCTTTTCAGTAAATCTTTTTCCATAAATAAGTACACAAGCATTTATCTGTTTATGTAATTAAATTATGATGTTAAATTTGATTCATTAGGTACGTATGGACCTTGTTTTGGGTAATCCTCTAATTGTTATATGTGTTAAATGTGGTAACATGTTCACCTAGCATTTGCATGGCAGCAGATTGATCCCAGCCTGGAACCGTGAGTTTAAGCTGTTTACTCGGGAGCTGTGAGGGATTGGGCTTGCTCGGCTGACGTTTTGGTGAGCATCTATTCTGATGAAACTGGAATTGAAACCCGACACATTAACCTTTAATATGTTCGCAGTAATTCGTAACTTTGGTCGTAGATATTAGCATGTCTTCATACTAAAAGTATGTATATTAGCGATTCCGTAATTATCGCTGTCACTTGAATTTGCTTCAAGGTAAGTGCATGCATGTATCCTGGCGATTAAAAGAGTAAGGCTGAACAAATTTGTTGGTTAAGTATTGAAAATGTTGAGGGCGGTAAAAGCTGCTGCCAATACTGAGGCCCCATGGCTCTCCCAGACAGATGTTCAATACGTTATGCGATGTGTAACGTCTTTCGATAACCAATAAACATAACATTATCCCGTTCTATTAATCTTCGTCACAGCCGTGTGCATTTGCACAACATACATTATGCAGCACTGAGGCAAAAGATGTAATCGGGTGAAAGTGAAGGAAGAAAATGTTGTATTAATATCCCTGATTTATTTCTAATGTATTTCGAAGCTTCAATAATGACTCGGCGGGAAATGAAACCAGAATAAGATGGTCATTTATAACAGGATTTTCATCTTTTATTTTCTTTCAAAACGCATTATTTAACCTTCATATACGTTCTGATGTCCTCATACCTAAAATACTATTAAAATTACTATTTCTTTTTCACTACTGTATTCCGTTTTATACGCCAGCATTTGATGGGGGATGTGTAATATCCATTGGCTTGTCTGTCTACATCGCAGTCTACTATTGTCTACCATTATTGTTAAAACGATTTAATAGTTCCAGGTTTCAAAAGGTATTGTATATCCAATACCATAATCCCCACGTGGAATGAAAAAATACAATATTCAGGATAGTTATGAACATTTACTTTGCCTTACGTTTGAAATCCATAGTTTTCAATAGTTTATTAAACCATCGGTACTCAAGGTCATGCATATTTTAAAGCTGCATTTCAATGTATATTCTTCCCTTATTTTACCCAGTTTTTTCAATCTTTTATAATCCATATGCGTCTTATTTACCATTTCGCCATTCCTCTTATTATAGTCTACGTTTATTATCCTTATGTAACCGCTAGTCACTTTCGATGAAGTAAGATGAATCACATGCATAACTGGCAAAACGAAATTTCATTTAAGTAACAGCTTAATTGTAAATCCTCTATATAAGATTTCCAGTAATTGATAAAAGCAATAAAAGGATTGAGGAGAATAGGGGATGTTGAGGAAAGGAGGGAAGAGGAAGCGAGGAAGAAAAGACAAGGAGAGAATTGTAAGAATTGCCAGGGCATAACTTTCCTCAGTACATCGAGGGGGACACAGCAAGGATTTTGATTGGGAAAGTAAGATAGACGACAGAAAAACTGATAAGGGAAGAATAGAGGGTGCGTTTGTTATAGAACAATAACGTAACAAGTTTGAAAGTCAACGAAGAGGGATCCATACGTGGACCTAGAAAAGGCTTATGATAGAGTTGATAGGGAAGTGGAGCTTGCTGAAACTCAGAATAGCACAGAATATAAGTTCTTCATAGAAGTTACAAGATTTCAAGAATGGACTGAAGCTTGTTTTAGAGTTTGTAGATGGGAGAGGGCTGACCAGATAGAAGAGAAATCTATGACTGTTGACGTTCAGTATTTTTAGAGATGAAACCATGAAGGAAGTCAAAAGAAAGAGCGATATATGTAGTAGCAAAATTTTGGGATAAGGAAATATGTTGATAGTGGAGTGTGAAATGGTTGATGTTTGCCTAACCCACTGTACTGATTGAGGATAGTAATGAGAAACTGCAGATAATAGCAATGGAGTTTATGTGTTTGTAAGTGGAGTAAGATGTGAGCAAAAGTAAAGTTATAGCAGAAAATTGAAATCAAGATGATGGATCGATGAATATTAAGGGATGCGAATCAACCCCATTAAAAAAGAAAAGAAAAACAAATATTTTGGGGTTACTTCAAACTCCTACTACTTTCTTTGTTTCTCAACAAATTTTTTTCATTTAAAAACCATTTGAATTTGATACACTAAAAGTTCTACATTGAAAAATTTCTTAGCAATCATGTGTATTATTTCATTAATGTATAGAAATCACTTTCAAAGGTAACTATTTTTCATATGGAAATTTCTTATTTTTTCGAAAATTTAAAGTAGAGATTGTAGGCTATAAAATGCCCTATCTTTTCATGTTTAAAAGCAAAATTCGGTCCATAATAAAAAAACAAAAAAAAAACAAAGGCAATTTTCTCCGGAAATTTCATGCTTCGAGAAATCGAGCTTCAGGGTTTTTATTTTTTATAGAGATTAATTGAATAAACTTTAGTATGCATAAGTGTTACTATTATTATTACTGGCTACGCTACAACATTGGTTGGAAAAGCAAGATGCTGTAAACTCTATAAGTGCTTCAACAGGGAAAATAGCATAGTAAGTAAAGGAAATAAAGAAACATAAAATGGTACGGCTGAGTATACCCGCAAGCAAGAGAACTCTAACCCACGACAGTGGAAGACCAGGGTACAGAAGTTATGATACTACCCGAGACTAGAGAAAAAGACTAGAAGAGCTGTTTACCATTCCTAAAGACTCTCTTCTACCTTTACCAAGTGGAAAGTAGCCACTGAACAACTAAAGTGCTGTAGTTACTTCCTTGAGCGAAGAATTTTTCTGTCATATTGGTGTTGTCAGGTGTATGAGGAACGAAGGGAATATGTAAAAAATAGGTCGGACTTTTCAGTGTAACTGTAGGCAAAGAAAAATAAGTCGTAACCAGAGAGGAATCCAGTGTACTAATATCTGGCCAAACAAAGAACCCATTAACTCTCTAGTGGTAGTACTTCAACAGGTGGCATATGTCTTGGGCAACCTACTACCAACAAGTATGGAGTAAGTGAGGATCATAAGAACGTAATCATCATATTTCAGGGTTCTTTACTTAGCAGTGGTAACCCATTCCCTCAATTCCAGAAATATACTTTATATGGTACATGAACCAAATGCGCACACATGAGCAAGACGTGGCTACGACTATGTATTCTCGTCTGTGTATTTTTCTGGCCAAAAACTAGGCTTTTGGCATATTTAGTTATCGTCTCTAGACATATTTTTACATCTTTGTACCAACCGTGTGTCACACAATTGTACATAATTATTTTGTATATATTATGCTTGTATCTGCGCTCTTCCCTCGCACTAAAAAGAACCTGAATGATCATGTCTCCGGTTTTGCTCTCTAACATTGTCTGTCTCTCGAACATGTTAAGTCCTGTTGCCTTGAGGTTTTGTATATAACGGAGAGTGTTCCTTAATAAACAACTCAGTTGATTGCATCCTGCCTTTGAGTTCACAACCCTCTCTCAGCCCGTCACATTGGTGACCCCGGAAGTCGACTCGCTCCCATCGCTTTCCACCCCCACCCCCTCGCCCCTTCATCGTTGGTACTATGGCGGACTCGGACTCTACGGCAGTTGGTGCTGCGGCCGCTCCATTCAAACTTTCATCGTTTGCCAGCGGAGAGGCGTTTGCTTGGTTTCAGCGCGCAGAAGTCCAGTTTCGTATCAGGGGCGTGACTCGCTCAACCACCAAAGCGGATTATGTTCTCGCGGCGATACCCGAGGACACCTTCCCGGAAATATCCGACTGGCTTTGTAAACAAGGAGACACCCCAATAGCGTATGACGCCCTCAAAACATACCTTCTGCAGCAGTACTCGCCGTCGCCAGCCGCCCATATAGCCAAGCTTTTTCAGCTCTCGCAACAACCGTTGGGGCACCAAAGGGCTTCGGTTGCCCTCCGGGAGATGACCAGTAGCGCTCGCCTTCAACCTGCCGCAGACGGCTCTCCTCGTGAGGTGAACCTACTTCGTGCCCTTTGGATACGCCGTTTACCCGAACCTGTACGCGCTGCCATACCCGATGTCGATAGTTTACCCATAAAGGACTTAATGACCAAAGCCGACGCCCTTATGGACAGCCACTTCAAGACCTCCATCAACGTCTCCACCCCTGACGACGAGGATGCCTATTCAACGTCAACCGAAGCTGACATGAATGCCATAGGACATACACGCCTACCCCGTGATGTGCCGAAGCGGCGACAAAGCCACCCACCACCCACCAATCGCTCGCGCCCCAACGAACGACTTCTACAGCCACTTACTACCTCCCATCCGCCGCAGTTTTGCTACTACCACTTCAGATTCGGGGCAACCGCGAAGAAATGTGCCAAGGATTGTCAGTGGCCAAAAAACGTGTAAGTAGGCCATCGCATGTGGCGGTGGCCTCCCGTGTTTCTAATCTTTTCTTTTTACAGGATGCAGGAACGGGCGTGCGATTTTTGGTAGACACGGGTGCTTTTCGTTCTCTTTTGCCAAGGAAACTCTTCAAGGCACGACGTAGTCTGTCTACATCTGCCGACGTCCGCTTGGTAGCTGCCAACGAATCTGCGATACCCACCTACAGTTACGAGAACCTCACATTATCGTTCGGAAACGGTAAATTCAATTGGAAGTTTCTCGTTGCTGACGTCACAATGCCAATCCTTGGTGCGGATTTCCTCTCTCATTTCCACCTTCTGGTCGATGTTGCCCACCGACGATTGGTCAACGCAGACTCGTACTTGTCGACACCTCTTCAACCCGGACATCAGCGCACCCACGGATGCCTACGCCCACCTCCTCACGTCGTACCCGGAAGTTTTCCGTCCAGAACTTCGCCAAACGCCCACGGTTCCTGCCAAGCACAGTATTTATCACCATATCAAGACGACGGGACCCCAGTCTTCGCAAAATTCAGACGTCTGGCACCGGAACGATTGGCAGCCGCCAAACAGACGTTCGCCGAAATGGAGGAAATGGGCCTTTGCCAAAAGGCCTCCAGCCCATGGTCGTCACCCTTACACATCGTTCTGAAGAAAGACGGCTCCCTCCGTCCGTGCGGGGATTACAGGCGCCTGAACATGCAAACACAACCGGATCACTACCCCCTCCCAAACATTGCCGACGTGACCTCCTACCTGCACAAAGCGAAGGTTTTCTCTACGCTCGACCTACTGAAGGGGTATTATCAGGTGCCTATGAACCCAGAAGACATCCCCAAGACTGCCATCACCACTCCGTTTGGTACATACACCTTCAATTACTCCTGTTTTGGCCTTCGTAATGCTGGGGCAACGTTTCAACGTCTCATGGATGGCATCTTAGGGGACCTCCCTTTCTGTGTATGTTATGTGGACGACATACTTGTGTTCTCCTCCTCAAAAGAGGAACACCTCCGTCACCTGCGCATCGTGCTCGACCGCCTGCAACAAAACGGCCTTGTAGTCCGGTACGACAAGTGTACCTTTGGCGCCAACGAAGTGTCGTTCTTAGGGCACCGTATCACTCCTGAAGGAGTCCATCCCCTCCCTGAGAAGGTAGCAGCCGTTCCGAACTTCCCCGCGCCCTCGACCGTCAAAGCTCTGCAGGAATTCTTGGGCATGATCAACTATTATCACCGTTTTCAGCCAGCCATTGCCGCCACTCTTGCTCCCCTCTACGCCTCCCTCAAGGGCAAGCCAAAGGACCTGAAGTGGGGTCCCCTTCAAGAAGCAGCCTTCTGCAATGCAAAGAAGGCCCCATCAACTGCTGCGGCTCTCACTTTTCCTATCCCACACGCCCCTCTCCTTCTCTCCACCAATGCCAGCGACGTCACTATTGGTGCAGTACTCGAGCAGGTGGTCAAAGGCTCGCCCCGCCCATTGGCCTTCTTCAGCAGAAAACTGTCCAAGGCAGAATCGGGTTATTCTACCTTCGATCGAGAATTGCTGGCAGTGCACTTGGCTGTCCGTCACTTTCGCCATTTCTTAGAAGGTACGCCCTTCGCCATTCGCACAGACCACATGCCTCTGGTGCACGCCTTCACTCGACAGTCTGACGCCTGGTCCGCCCGTCAACGCCGACATCTCTCCGCCGTGGCTGAATACAATTGCACCCTTCAATACGTCCCTGGGAAAATTAATCCCGTTGCCGATGCCCTGTCAAGAAACACGTTGGCTGCCGTTCAACTGGGATTGGATTACAACGCCCTGGCTGAAGCCCAATGACAGGATCCAGAGTATCAAGCTTGTAGGACATCCTGCACGTCCCTCCGTTGGGAAGACTTTCCCCTCGAAGACTCCAACACCACCCTCCTCTGTGACGTCAGTACTGGTAGACCGCGACCTTGGATTCCTACTCCCATGCGCCGACAGGTGTTTGATTTCATTCACGGCCTTTCACATCCCTCGTGCCGTTCTACTGCACAGCTGCTGAAGGCAAAGTTCATTTGGCACGGCATTTCTAAGGATGCTAAGGATTGGGTCCGCGCCTGTACTTCTTGCCAAACTTCCAAAGTACATCGACACACGGATTCAGGAGTGGGCACCTTTCCTCAACCTCAGCGTCGTTTCGCACACATTCACGTCGACGTTGTAGGCCCCCTACCCACATCACAAGGACATCTTTACCTGTTTACCGTCATCGACCGCTCCACTCGTTGGCCTAAAGCCATTCCCATGGAAACTGCAACGTCCGCCTCATGTACATCTGCCTTACTCTCTGAATGGATTTCAAGATTCGGTATCCCTGAGCATATTACTTCTGACAGGGGAACCACTTTCACCTCTCAATTGTGGACGTCATTAGCGAATCTCCTGGGCATCACCCTACATCAGACAACGGCCTACAACCCCGCTGCCAATGGAATGGTTGAACGTTTTCATCGCACCCTCAAAGCAGCTTTGATGTCCCGCTGCAAGGATTGCAACTGGTTTACTCAGCTTCCCTGGGTCCTCCTGGGACTAAGGACCACTCCTAAAGACGCCCTCGACGTCTCGGCAGCTGAAATGGTGTATGGCGACTCGTTGGTCGTCCCTGCCGAATTTTTTCCTTCTACAACCTCCTCCGATGATTTCCAGCGCATACGTCACGTCGTGGGAAAATTTACTCCGTGCCGCCAGACTTACAAGCCCCCAGCGAAGCATCACATACCAACGGCCTTGCACTCTGCAACGCACGTCTTCCTGCGCAACGACACTAGCAAGCCACACCTAACGCCCCCTTACACGGGCCCTTTCCTTGTGATCCGACGCAGTCCGAAAGCATTCCTACTAAACATTCGGGGCAAAGAAGACTGGGTCTCCATTGATCGTCTAAAACCTGCTTATCTTCTGCCAGATGACCCGCCTACAGTTCGCCTCTCTAGATCAGGGCGCCCTATTTAACATGTACAGTATGTCATTTTTAGGGGGGGAGCCATGTACCAACCGTGTGTCACACAATTGTACATAATTATTTTGTATATATTATGCTTGTATCTGCGCTCTTCCCTCGCACTAAAAAGAACCTGAATGATCATGTCTCCGGTTTTGCTCTGTAACATTGTCTGTCTCTCGAACATGTTATGGCCTGTTGCCTTGAGGTTTTGTATATAAAGGAGTGTTCCTTAATAAACAACTCAGTTGATTGCATCCTGCCTGTGAGTTCACAACCCTCTCTCGGCCCGTCACATCTTTGAGCATAATCAAAACATGAAAATTGTAATTATATAAACTAGCAGAAAAATAAATACGATGAACATAAGGTTTATTTACAAATACCATAGAAATATAATGAAAACGTATTCCTCAGGAAAATAAAAAATGGCAGTGTTACTGTCTATGATACATTGAAATATATATAATTCTCCAGAATGCTTGAAGAAAAAGTAAATAAATAGGTACCCACGTCAGAAAGGGGTTGCGTACGCGACCAGACGCTCTTGCGTATGAATATAATAAAATGGCTTTTTAACTATAGGATCAATTGTTTTCATTAAAAAATTTGAATCATGAAATATAGACTTTCTCCTAGCCAAAAACCTGATATTTTGAATATCCAAAATTGGAAGCAGTCGTGAGTCTCGTCCACGGACGGTAGAAGAATGGAACCAGATGCTTTGTATAAATATTTGAGAGTAAATATAATCGATGTTTAGACGGTATAAAAGAGATATTAGAAATGAATGCGCCGATTCTTGGAAATCAAACTAATCAAGGTAAATGGTGCCATGTATATAAATGTAGGAGCGTTCGATGCCATAATAATATGACATCATTGTAATGGTCTAAAGCTGCTAAAATTGTGAGAGTTTTCTGTCTAGGAATTTTTCTTCAACAAGTCCTTTTGGAAGGGTTAACCACACGCTGATTAGATAACCATGACACAGAACCACAGCAAACATCTTGAGTCAAACAAGACAATATTGTGTACTTCATTCTCATGTTGCTATGAATCCACCTTGAAATAATTCGATTTCTTGTTGATCTACTTTTACCAAAACCTACAACCAAAAGCGAAGATAAAAACAGACGGAAGGTACATTGAACGTCACATCCAACCATCTCCCACCAAACATCCATCCTCCCAAAAAGGTCTTCAGTTCCTCAGGTATACTATCTCGTGAATTAATCACTTCAAGACGCTAATGAAAATCTAATTGTTGGTTGATTGTAACTTGGGATGCCAGATGGTCATTGCATAGCCAAAGCAATCAATCCAGTCCGCTGGTCACCTGTAAATGATGTTTCTCAGTAACGAGGCAAGAGAGGGAGAGGGGGGGGGGGGGGTTTATGGTACTATGGGTCGAGCCTCACAACGACGGTTTGTTTGGGTTTCGTATTCTTGTTCAATTGATGCCATCAATGAAGGCATTTCCTGCCGCGTTAGTTCAGATTGAATTTCTCATTAGTGTCTATTTGTTCGACTAATTCTCCTGCGAACGGATTTATTGATGAATGACAGTATGGTAAATAAGATTTTGGGTCACTAGAATTATGATGGATATCCGTTCATGATAAATAAAACACATTATAACTTGATCTTCCTTTCTCAGGCTGTTTAAAGATGGTATAATATTTGTACACTATTTACATATTGCATAACAACTTTTATAGTCTAGGTATACTGTATATAGAAGACGTACTTTCATTATATAAACGCAATATGATCTGTCCGATATTGATATAAAAAAAAATTAGGCAATAATTCTGATCATCTATAGGAGCTCCTGTTCTTCCGATTAAAGAATAAGGGATTCAATACAATAATGCAATCATCATATCCTACGGCTATTGACGCAAAGGGCCTCAGAGAGGATACATTGGTTAAATTCATCAAAGGATACTTGAATTTCAGAACAACATTATAATTCCTTCGGAATCCTTAGTTCTTATTAATCAATAAACATAAGGCTTCCTATTACATTTCCTTTCAACAATAAAGAATTCTCTCTCTCTCTCTCTCTCTCTCTCTCTCTCTCTCTCTTGGAGTGTGAATTTCTATGTGTCAGTCATTTCACTATGTCTCAATTTGGTCAATATCGGTCCACCACTGAAATAGGAAATATCATATATGGTAAGATACTGAGTCCCTTGGGAAATTGGGAGTTCAACGGAGTGATGGCTCGAACACAGAGGCTCTGGAAATACCATATCCTTCTCCATATTCACTGCGTGGTTGTTGTTAGTCCCAAATATTGGCGTTTCAGGAACATATTCGCGTCCATGTTTGATCTACTATACACTAGGAATGTAAATGCACAGCATATTATTCTTTTGAGAAGCCCTGGTTTCTACGTGGTGTTCAGGAAGAGGGAATTTGGCGTTGAAGGATCTAAATTTATATGTTTTCATATGAGTTAAGTCTTTCATGTTTATTTTCCTATTGGTCTATTCCAGTATATATATATATATATATATATATATATATATATATAATACATATATACATATATATATATATACATGTGTATATATGTATATATATGTATTTATATATAAATATATATATTTTTATTTACAAATACATACACACACACACACACACACACATATATATATATATATATATATATATATATATATATATATATATATATATATATATATCTGTCACTAACCTGAAAGAAAAATCAGAAGAACGAAATTTTTAGTTAGCGCTTTCGTATGGGCATTCATATCTCTTCAAGTCCACTTGTTCCTGAGAAGGTATGACAATACAAAAACGATAACTCAAAATTTTGTTTTGCTGATCCTTCCTCCAGCTCAGTTACAAATAAATATCGTATGCTTCAGCGAAAGAGAGAATATATATATATATATATATATATATATATATATATATATATATATATACATATATATGTATATACATATTTATATACATATATATATTATATATGTTCATTTATATATATAATACATGTATATATATATATACACACATATAATAGTTTTGTTACTAACACACAATTTTATACTTTCAATTATTAAATCAAAAGTATACATAATAAAAAATACATCGGACCTTGGGAATAGCATTCTACATACTCAAAATAGAGTTCTTACATATAAATTGCAAGGATTGATCGATAGTCCATTTTTGCCTAGAGTCATGGCTCGTGTAAATGCGCTTATAATAAATATATATATGTGTGTGTGTGTGTATGTATGTATGTATATATGAAAATATATTATGCATGCGTGTTTTATCTTAGGAAAATAGAATATGCAGTAAAATGTCTTACCTTCCTCTCTCTCTGTCTCTTCCGCCCTCAGTTCCACCGAACAAGCCAGAAATCTTCAACGAAACCGGGCAATTGGTGACAACAGAGAGTGGGGCAGCAATCATTGGCCCTTACAATGAAGATGACCCTTTGGACCTCACCTGTAAAGTACTTGGAGGTAAGTCTCAAAGTATAAGTATAAATAGATAAAAAAGGTGCATAGTAAAAACTTGTTTGTGTGTATATATATATATATATATATATATATATATTATATATATATATATTATATATATACTGTATATATATACATATATATAGATATATATAACATGAGGTTAAATACTACAATCACAATTTATTATATTAGAAAAATCCTTAAAAAATTAGGCCAGTATGTCCCTAGTTCATAAACTGTCAATCACTTTCAGACCTTTTTCAAATATATTCATATCATTGAAGATCTTATTGGCATTTCAAAACGAATATGCGTATATGCATGAATAAATATGCAGAGTAATATTCTTGTCATAGAATTCTGAAAACATTGCTAACGATGCAAAGTTGCTTAAGTAAACAAATAAACTTACAAATAGAGTGGCGTCTTTCTTTCATATATAAGCTTAAGAAATGCGAAGGTTATCTTCATTATGCAAAAATAACTGTGTAATTTATGTTTATTATTCAGAACACCAACTGTACAAATTTGAGTAATGTTCCAACCAAAGGTATCGAATATGAAGTGATTTTAGCCAATGAAGAAAGTCTCCTTTTCTGGGCGGGACTCGAACTTGTACACTCATTATTATGGAGAGGTTTGCTGCGAACCGATACTGACTTACCAGTATTGATAATCTGGAGCATTTACCGAAAAACGAAATATATATATATATATATATATATATATATATATATATATATATATATTTATATATATATATGTATATATATATATATGTATCAAAAAAGCCATATATAACTATATATTAAAGTCTGGATTTTCCTAACGACCTCGGGATCACTTTCGTCATGGCTGAGTGGTATGGTCAATGTCATACAGGTATCCTGGACAAG
>NC_090752.1:76601782-76604282 GCF_036898095.1 Palaemon carinicauda
ATATTTTTTCAATTCATTAGTTCTCTTGTAGTTTATTTCCTTTCTCATTGGGCTATTTTTTTCTGTTGGAGCCCTTGGGCATATAGCATAGCATCCTGCTTTTCCAACTAGAGTAGTAGCTTAGATAATAATAATAATAATAATAATAATAATAATAATAATAATAATAATTCCCTCCTTCAAAATGCAGGAGTTTACCTCACTTTGCTTTTCTTTCTTTCCGTGTTCCTTTGGACTTTAGAAGTTTAAAAGGCTTTGGGTTCCCGTCCCAGGGGCCTGTGGAGAGAGAGAGAGAGAGAGAGAGAGAGAGAGAGAGAGAGAGATATAGAGAACTTTAATAATGTAAGGGCCTCATGATATCCATAGCTGTATGCTCCAGGCCACTAGCCGTATCTTCATTATCAAACTATCGCTCATATCGAGTCGATGTTGCAATCATATAAATCACCCCCTATTAAAAGCGTTGTCATCATCATCATCATCATCATCATCTCCTCCTACACCTACTGACGCAAAGGGCCTTGGTTAAGAGGATTCATTGACTAGATTCACCTAAGGGTAGCCAGTTCCTTGTGATGCGGTGCCTATTATCCCATATAAAACTATTCTATTTCTAATAATTTTCTACACGACACGTGGCGATTATTACTTTCTTGTATATTAAAATATTCTCTTCGTTAATTTCATAAATTTTTAAATCCCGAATGGTTTCCAAGTAATTTTCACAATTCTTTTACCTCTGCATTTACATTTTAATTTCAGTCAAACAGGAATAGAAGTAAGATTCTTTTCTAGCATTCCCCACCGCAATATTCATCTTCACTTGGTTTAGTGCGTTGCGTTTCAAATTAATCTCACATATTCATTTCAGTAAACCGGGAATAGATATATAACGTGTTTAAGCAAACAATGAGCGAGCTGATATCTTTATAGAGTTTTCTTATGTATTTGTTTATCAAAATGTCAGCGATAAAAAAAAAGTTCTTTCTTGGTTGAATATAACAAGAGCTCCCACGCCCTAAAGGTTTAAAGGCCACTCATGGGTGGCGGATATAAGGGACAGTGACATTGCCCTATCAAGCTGGACAATGGCCCAGAGACTGACCATATATACATATGATCAGCGCCCAAGCACCCTCTCCAACCAAGCTAGGACTAAGGAGGGGAAGGCAATGTCTGGTGATGACCCAGCAGATAGACTTAAAGGCTCTCCTAAACCCCCACTCCTTAGTTCATAAGGATCGTGAGGTTGCAGCAGCCAAAAAAACTAACGAGTCAGGGACGTTATCACATCGGTCACCACAACCCTATAAAAAGCTGGGAATACTAAAAATCACTACTTACTGGTGTAAAAAGAAAATCAAAGAAATAAATGGGAACAAAAGACGATGGTAAAATCTATGAACTTGTAAGTTTCCTGTACTTTATTTTGTTTGTATCAAAATATTGATATACAAAAGCCAGGTTGGATTCTGAACGTGAGATATAATGTAAATATTAAACAAAATCTGAGACATTATAAAAAAGGTTAGATAATTTTATAATTTTCCACCTTCATGGGAAATGGCTACAGAAAAGGCCAAACAAAAGTAAATATAATACCCATAAAACAAAATGACACTCCATCATAACTGCAAGAAAATATGAAGAGAAAATATCAGACAAATAAAAAAAATAATCTCTCATTGTGGCAGGAAAGACATTAGGCATTATGCAAGAAAAAAAAATAATATAAAATAAAATAAAATAAAAAAAAAAATGAATAAATAAATAAAATAAAATGAAATAAAATTACGCCGCTTGGTGAAAACGAAGATACTGCAAAAATAAAAAATCCAACACTAAAAAAATAAACTAGAATAATCATCTACATGAAAGAAAAAAATACAATCATTAACAACATAAGAAAATATTAATTAATAAACCTAAATAGACATGACTAAGGATAGGAACACCTACGATGAAATACTATTCCCGTAAATAAACTCTTGTATCGCTAAAAGTAAATTTAGATAATAAATAAAATTCCTTCAAATATTTTATTGTGACAAAAAGATGATTATGATATTGGCTATGAAAAAGAAACATTGTAAAAAGAACTAACTTTTTATATATATATATATATATATATATATATATATATATATATATATATATATATATATATATATATATATATATATATATATAAATGAAAATAGTACATCGCAAAATAAAATCAATGGTGTAATGTAAAAAGAAAATAAATCAGGTATTAAAGAAAACATTATCTTACCACCTTCGTTTATTGAATTCATCCAATTTGTTTGAAATTCTTTAATTTCAATCCCTTTTCTCAGTCTTCTCCTAAGCACTAAGCAAAGGATAAAAAAAATTCAAGTTTCACCGGACTCTAAAAAGCTATCCTTGCAATTTCATTCTCTTGGGAAATCAATGTCACTTATTATAAAGTTTTTTCAAGCATTTTTTTTTTGGGGGGGGACGCAAGGTCAAGAATATT
>NC_090752.1:76609282-76634282 GCF_036898095.1 Palaemon carinicauda
TTTGGCTACTCTCATTGCATCATTTCTCTTAATACAGATGTAGCTAAAATAAGTGTTTGGTGCAAATTATGAGGCATAAAGATGAACCGTAACAAACCTCAAAGTATGATTGTAAGTAGGTCGAGGACAGTTTCTCCTTGACCTATAGATCTTTACACTGACAATGTCGCTAAAACTATATAAAACTCATTTAAAACTCTAGGTTTGATCTTTGATAGAATATTGACTTTGGAGAAAAACATTCTGTTTCTTGTTCATTTGCACAAATATTGGGTTAATGATATGGTCTTTTAAGATTTTCGGTGATCAATCCATTCTTAAGAAGCGTGTTACGAATTTCATTCTACCTTATGTTTCCAGTATTGTTCTCCTATCTAGTTTCCAACTGCTGAACCACATCCTAATTTGTTGGAAAGCAACACCAGCCACCCGTTGAGACAGCTTACTACAATTTGAAAGTTATTGGGTCCTATGACTGACCAGACAGTACTACAATGGATCCCTCTCTCGGGCTATGGCTCATATTGTCTTTGTTTACACGTACACCGAATAAACTGGCCTATTATGTCTGTACCATGGCCTTCCACTACGAGTATCTTGGATTAAGGTTTTCTTGCTTAAGGGTACACGCGGGCACGCTGTTTTATGTCATTTCTCTTCCTCTTGTTTTTTTAAGGTTTTTATTCTATATATATATGAAAATATCTAATTTAATATTGTTACTGTTCCTGAGATACTTTATTTTGATTTTTTATTACTTTGATTATATTTTATTTATTTTCTTGTTTCCTTTTCTCACTGGGCTAGTTTTTCCTGTTGGAGACCTTGGGCATATATCATCTTGATTTTCCAACTAGGGCTATAGCTTAACTTGTAATAATAATAATAATAATAATAATAATAATAATAATAATAATAATAATAATAAATTTCTTATTCCCCATCTTGACATTAATCTCTGGCACCTTCGTTCAAGTTGTTCTTAATGCATGTTGAATAAGATTTTTCATAATTCTGTCAATACTTTGTATTCAGCTCTTCCAAGACTGTGCCATCCTGTACGCAGTACTAGGTGAGCAGTTAATTCTAGCGGTCTTACCATCTCCAAAAGGTTCATTAATATAGAAGTTTTATTCCAGCTGTGACCAGATTGTGGAATGATCTTCCTAATCTGAAGATTGAATTGATACAATTTCTGAACTTCAAACTTGCTGAAAATGCTTTTATGTTGTACAAGTTGACATAAGTCTCTTAATATATATCTCAACGTTCCTATGCCTATTAACGGAAAGGGCCTCAGAGAGAATTTATTGACTAAATTCATCAAAAGATAGCCAGTTCCTTGTGATGCACACTACCTAGCAAACTAAGGGAATATATATACATATGTATATATATATATATATATATATATATATATATATATATATATATATATATATACATACACACACACACACACACACATATATATATATATATATATATATATATATATATATATATATATATATATATACAAACAGAAAAATAACCATTAATGACACAAATTTATATGATAAATTGAAAGAAGTCATACGCAAAGAGTCGCTCACTTTACCAATCAGGATCAACCATTATATATAATTGTGTTTTAATCTCAATGTTACGTTACCTCTAAAAGTTTAATTTTAAGAAAATAACCACATTCAGTCTTTTAAACGGAGGCGAATAATGTACATTAACACTATCTTTTGGGGATAGTTTTCTATTTCTATTTTTTTTTTAATTGGACCTTTATGTACAAATTACGTGATGGATTCTCATTTATTCTTAGCTTTACTCATTTCCGTTCAAGATATTAATAGTATTGTAAAGTATGGAAGGCATTTATATATATAAATAGCACACACACATATATATATATATATATATATATATATGCATATATATATATATATATATGCATATATATATATATGCATATACATATGTATATATATATATATATATATATATATATATATATATATATATATATATATATATGCCCTTTCAATGTAAGGATACGGAGTTTACATCAAGCAAAAAAGTTGTTCCCCAAAAAATTACAAATAGAAGCTTGGTCACAAAACAAATGAAATCATCCATCAGTGCTTTATATGTCTCGATAACTATTATTCTTGAAAAAAAAAAAAAAGTTTACTACGGCTAACGTGAAACTGGTGATGTTGTTCCACCAATTACAATTGAATATTGAACTAACATGGCTCGACCTTTCTTCAGTTCTAAACAATATTCTCTTCCCGAACTTCCATTTGGTTTTAGATATCACATGATTTACCGGCTTATTTCGGATGTCTGATTTCAAGAGTTTTTCTTGGTGAACTTCATACCTTGGTTTTGAGCTAAGTTAGCAGAACTGATACATTCAAATAGTATTTTTTGGCCGAAAAATTAAATTTTGATTTTCAACCACTTCCAAAGTAAAAATCAAATGAATTTCCTTTTATGCGATATTGATAACTAGTAATTTATCAAAACTACTTTAGCAATAAATTTCTAAAAGGTGACAATATTTCTACGCTTTTGTAATTGAACTTCAACAACACTCTCAGTGATCTATATCTCTTCTATAAAAGCAACGACGTAAGAGTAAATATTACCAACAAATAACCAGAGAAAAACAGAAAATTAAGAAAAAAGCTAATTGAAATAAATCGTCATGCACTAGAGGGCACAATGGATAATATAATTAGTAAGAAAAGTCTAACATGAAAAAGAATCATCAATGTTTATTTTTATTTATTATTTTTTTTTCTTTTTTTTTTTCATTTATATAATTTCGGGAAAAGCTTATAGCTCTATAACATGAACGAGCCAGCTATCACCTGTGGATTCTTCACAATACAAAATTAACAATACATATATGTACATCTACTGTATATAACTATATTTATTATCATTATTATTATTATTATAATTATTATTATTATTATTATTATTATTATTATTATTATTATTATTATTATTATTATTATTACTAGCTAACTTACAACCCTAGTTAGAAGAGAAGGATGCTCAAATTCCAATGGCTCTGACATGGAAAAATAGCTCAGTAAGGAAAAAATATGAAAAAGTAACTATATTAGAAGTAATGAATAAAAAATATAAAATTGCTTAGGATCACTAACGACATCAAAGTAGATCTGCCATATATAACCTATGATGAGAGGTTCATTTCAGACTGTTTAACATAAAAACATTCGCTGCAAGTTTGAACTAATGAAGTTCCACCGATTTGACTTCGAAATTAGGAAGATCATTCAACAATCTGGTCGCAGCTAGAATAAAAATTCTCGCATACTGTGTAGTGTTGAGCCTTATAATGGAGAAGGAAAGACTATTGGAATTAACTACATACCTAGTACTACGTACAAGATGGTACAGTCTGGGAAGGTCTGAATCCAGATGATCAGAATTATGAAAAATTTTATGCAACATGCATAAAGAATTAAATGAACAACGGGACAACAAATTAAAACACACACACACGCACACACACTCAAACACCCACCTCCCCCCGCCACACACACACACACACACACACACACACACACATATATATATATATATATATATATCATCATCATCATCATCATCATCATCATCACCATCTCCAACGCCTATTGATGCAAAGGGCTTGGTTACATTTCGCCGGTCGTCTCTCTCTTGAGCTTTCAAATCACTAATTCTCCATTCATCACCTTCTACTTCACGGTCATACTTCTCAGCCATGTAGGTCATGGTCTTCCAACTCTTCTAGAGCCTTGTGGAACTCAGTTAAAAGTTTTGCGAACTAATCTCACTTGAGGACTTTTAGAAGGACACTCCAAAATCAAACCACTGTTCTCTAGTCTTGGGTGGTGTCATAGCCTCTGTACCATGGGTTTCCACAGTCTTGGATTAGAGTTCTCTATCTTGAGGGTACACTTGGGCACACTATTCTATGTTGTTTTTATAGTTTACATATGAAAGATTTGTTTTAATGTTATTATTGTTGTTAAACTTCTCTTTTATTTCATTTCCTTATTTCCTTTCCTTATTGGGCTATTTTCCCTGTTGACACCCTTGGGCTTATAGCATCTTGCTTTTCCAACTAGGATTGTAGCTTAACAAGTAATAATAATAATGAAAATAAATCAAGTATGTGTAATGTTTCTGTAATTATTGCAATCAGTCGGGTCTCCTTTTTTGCCATTTTTACCAAGACTTCTAGCTCCCAGTCATCGGGTTTTGCCTCTTCACGAAACATTGTACAAAATTATCTTGTATATATTCTAGGAGTCACTTTACCTCGGCCAATAAATCTAACAGTTATCCCAATACATCCAGGGGCATTCCATCAACTGAATTTTTAAATGATAGCTTCGACTACAAACACAATGAGTCCATTCCTGGGCACATCAAGATATTGTTCAGCTTCAGGGATATGAATAAAATTATTACCTTCATATATCCTATCCATGACCTTACTAAAGTGTTCCATCTAATGTTGCCTTTCTTCATCTTCTGTTGTTATAACAGATCTATCTATCTTTTTTAAGCCAATATTAATTATATATTCATATATATATATATATATATATATATATATATATATATATATATATGTATGTATATATATATATATATATATATATATACACACACATATATATATATATATATATATATATATATATATATATATATATATATATGATAATTTTTGCGCATTTAAACATGTTTTTTTCATATTTCAAATAAGCCATATATTTTAATGCATTAATGAATCGATTCTCTTACCAACCTTGGGATCAGTCTCAAGGCGAAATCACTCAAAGACAATAGCATCTGACCAGCCGGGAATCGAACCCTGGTCCAGGATGCTTGTATGACAGTGAACGTACCATTTGGCCACGAATAGTACGGTCACTGTCATACAAGCTTCCTGGACCAGGATTCGACTCCCGGACGGTCAGATGCTATTGTTTTTGAGTGATTTCGCCTCGATACTCTGATCCCGAGGTCAGTAAGAGAATTTAGTCATTAATGTATTAATTGATATATATATATATATATATATATATATATATATATGTATATATATATATATATATATATATATATATATATATATATATATATATATATATATATATATATATATATATATATATATATATATATAATGTACATAAACGATTTTCACAACCTTAGCGATCGTTGAAAATTCGGTTCTTCTTGAATAGATAATAAGGATATTTTTATTAGTTATTCAATGCCTCTATATTAGAAAAAAAAAATGCGCTAACCTCATGTCGAAGATTGACAGAAGGAAGTTATCTGAAGTAAAGTGTCATGGAAAAAAAAAAAGATAACCTGCTTCTTTGTCCTCATTATCTAGCTTTGTATTTATCCTAATGTACCCATTTTCCTTAGCTAATAACCTTCCATATTTGATCGACCTCATTTTTGGAGGATAGTTTAGTTGAATGCAATAGGTCGTGCTTAAACGTTTATAGGTCACTCATGAATGGCAGAGACAAGGTACCGTGACAATCCTCTAGCTAGCAGGACAATGCCCTAGAGACTGACCATATAGCCATAGACCTCTCTCCTCCCAAACTGGGACAAGGGAGAGCCAGGCAATTGCAGCTGATGAATAAGCACGTAAACCTTTAAACTCCCCCAAACCCAGCATCCTTAACTCACAGGAACGGTGAGGTTGCTGACACGAAGAGACTGTCAACTTTGAGTGGATCTCGAACCTCAGGCCGGTAATCGCCAGTCAGGAACGTTTACAATGTATGTACACTATATATATATATATATATATATATATATATATATATATATATATATATATATACCGGTATATATATATATATATATATATATATATATATATACATATATAATTATATACATATGAGTGTGTGTGCGTGTATATATATGTAAGTATATACATACACACATATGCAGCCGTTTCTATTCCACTGCAGGACGAAATCCTCAAACATATCAATTTCTATTCATGTCTTGGATTAGTAATATGCACACCCATTCACCAACTCAACTTAAGGTATTCCCACTCTATGTATATATATATATATATATATATATATATATATATATATATATATATATATATATATATATATATACATATATACATACATATATATAAATATATATATATATGTATATATATACATATATATATATGTATATATATATATATATATATATATATGTATATATATACATATATATATATATATGTGTGTGTATATATATATATATATATATATATATATATTACATATATATCATTACTTGCCAAGCTACAGCCCTAGTTGGATAAGCAGGATACTATAAGCCCAGGGGTCCAACAGGAATAATAGCCCAGAGAGAAAAGGAATAAAGGAAAAATAAAACATTTTAAGAACAGTAATAACATTAAAATAAACATTTTTAATATAAACTATAAAAACCTTTTAAACAAGAGGAAGAGAAATTAGATAGAGTAGTGTGCCCGAGTGTACCCTTAAGCAAGAGAACTCAAACCCAAGACAGTGGAAGACCATGTTACATGTGCTATGGCACTACCCAAAACTATAAAACAATGGTTTGATTTTGGAGTATCCTTCTCATAGGAGAGCTCTTTACCATAGCTGGAGAATCTCTTCTACCCTTAACAGGAGGAAAGTGGCCACTGAATAATTATAGTACAGCAATAAACCCCTTTGGTGAAGAAGAACTGCTTGGTAATCTCAGTGTTGTCATTTGTACCAGGACAGAGGAGAATATATAATGAATAGGCCAAACTTTACGGTGTATGTGTAAGCAAATGGAAAATGAACCGTAACTAGAGAGAAGGATCCAATTTAGTACTGTTTGGCCAGTCAAAGGACCTGGCCAACCTACTATATATAAATATATATATATATATATATATATATATATATATATATATATATATATATATATACATATATTTATATATATATCTATATATATATATATATATATATATATATATATATATATACTAGAACAGAACACCTTAGGAAACTGAACCTTACAACGCCATGCTCTGTTACTGGAAGATGTGAAGTAAATAAATTGAGATATGATAGGATTGAGTGAAATTATAGTTAAAAGAGGGCCATATATTTTGCTTCAGACGATATAAAAGGAACCAAGAAAATGGAGTGGGTTTTCTAATTAATAAAATCAAGCAGGTAACATAGAAGAATTTTGTAGTACTAGAGATAGAATTGCAGGATTTATCATCAAACTAAATAAGAAGTATAGACTAAAGATCCTTAAAACGTATGCACCAACATCACATACAGAGGAAGAAAGAGGAACTTTTATGAAAATCTGGAGAAATCTATGAAAAACAAAAAGACTCAATTCATATTTGAATTGGGTGATTTTAATCAGCAAAAGTTAAATTTGGCATAAGGACTGATAGAGGGGACATGCTTGTAGAGTTTACTGAAAAGAATCAATCTTAAAATCATGAACACCTTCTTGTACTAAAAGCAACATAGAAAATGAACACGGAGAAATCCAAATGGAGCAACAAAAAACGAAATAGATTTTTCTTTTTCATGCAAAAGTTAATTTAGTTGAAGGTGTCAAGCGACCATAGGATGGTGAGAAGCAAAAAATTTGTTTAAATCTCAGGAAAGCGAGAAAAATATAAATGTTAAGAAAGAAAATAAACACTACTGTGATACGAAAAAAAATATGATGAGTTTAGTTTAGTAATAAAAATTAGGTATCCCAAGCTAAACGATGAAATGGAAGCAATTAAAGTAGAAATGAACAGTAATTTAACAAAATTTGTATTGAAATCTGAATAAGAGATAGAGGGAAAAGTTCCTAAACAAGATTAAGGAAACTGTCTGAAAACACCAAACACTTAATAAAGAGAATATTGGAAATGAGGGCTAAATCAGAGACATGAAACAGAATTAGCAAAACTATGCAAACCAATAAACCAAATAAAATCCAAAGACATACGTACGCACAAATTGTCCAAAATTGAGGAAACACTGGAAGGATGAAGTATCAAATTGATGAAAAGAAGACTCAGAATAGGGCGCCAATAAATGTTTGCTTCAAAGGATGAAAATAGAAATATTATCAACAATAGAGATGGAGTGACAATAATTGGAAACCATTTCCATACAATACTATACAATAGTGATATAAGAAATAACTTGGCCAATAAAATTAATGAAACGTCAGAGCCGGTACCAAACCTAACAGTAGAAGTATAGAAAGCATTATTATTATTATTATTATTATTATTATTATTATTATTATTTGTCAAGTTACAACCTTAGTAGGAAAAGCAGATGCTATAAGCCCAAGGGCTACAACAGGGAAAATAGCCCAGTGAGGAAAGGAAATGAGGCACTACACGAGAAGTGATTAACAATTAAAATAAAATATTCTAATAACAGTAACAACATCAAAATAAATATTTCTTATGCAAACTATAAAAAACTTTAAAAAAACAGGAGAAAGAGAAACGAGATAGAATAGCGTGCCCGAGTGAACCCTCAAGCAAGAGAACTCTAATCCAAGACATTGAAAGACCATGGCACAGAGGCTATGGTACTATCCAAGAGCAGAGAACAATAGTTTGATTTTGGAATGCCCTTTTCCTAGAAGAGCTCCTTACCATAGCTAAAGAGTCTCTTCTACCATTACCAAAAGGAAAGTAGCCACTGTTCAATTACGTTGCAGTAGTTAACCACTTGAGCGAAGAAGAATTGCTTGGTAATCTCAGTGTTGTCAGGTGAATGAGGACAAAGGAGAATATGTAAAGAATAGGACAGACTATTCGGTGTATGTGTAGGCATATGGAAAATGAGCCTTAACCAGAGAGAAGGATCCAATATAGTACTGTCTGCCCAATCAAAGGACCCAATAACTCTCTAGTGGTAGTATCAAGGGGTGACTTGTGCCTTAGCCAACCTACTACTACCTACAAAGGCATGAAAAGAGGCAAAGCAGCAGGAAAAGGACAAGATGACCTTACAGCCGATATAACAATAGATGAAAGAGATTTCATAGTAGTATAATAAATTCACATAAGGGAAGATACAAGACTTGAAAAATTACCGCCCAATAAGTTTAATCTCATTAATATATAAGATATTTACAAAGATCATATAAGGCCTAATAGAAAGGCAGCTAAACTTTAATCAACTAAGAGAGAAGGTAGGCTTTAAAAGTGGGTATTCAGCAACTGACCATATCCATGTAATTAACCAGCAAATGGAAAAATGAACAGAGTATTGTACCAACAGTGTGTCACACGATCGTACATAGTAACAACATTTCATTTTGTGTATATATTATGCTTGTATCTTCGCTCTCCCCTCGCACTAAAAAGAACCTGAAATAACATGTATGTTTTTCTCACGCTTAACTATTAACTGGTGTGGTATCAGTTGAACAGGAAATTTCCTGTTGCATTGAGTTTTTGTATATAAAGACGAGTGTCTGTAATAAAGTTACTCGGTTGCTTTCATCCTGTCTTTGAGTCACAACCTTCACTCGGCTCGTCACAGTATGACAAACCACCATGTATGGCCTTTATAGACTATGAGAAAGCTTTTGATTCTGTCAAAACTCCAGCAGTGATGAAAGCCCTTCAAAGACAAGGAATAGAAGAACCCTATGTTAGAACACTTGGAGACATCTATACGGGAAGTACATCTATCCTAAAACTAAATAAAGATAGTGATTGAGAAAGTAGTATGAAAGGGGATCCCATCCCTCCTAAATTACTCACAGCAAGTCTAGAAGTTTTTCAAAATTTAGACAGGGGAAATGTAGGAATTAATATTATTTGGGAATATCTTAACAACTTAGGATTTACAGATGAGATAATAGTGTTTAGAGAATCATCGGAGGGCTTAAAAAAGATACTAGAATATTTGAATAGAGCAAGCAGAAATATACGACTGAAAATGAATTGGTCAAGGAAAATGCAGGGACACAAAAAGGATTATGAACGAACCTCCACAGATTCTTAAAGAATATATGTACTTAGGACAGACAGTAAGTGTTTCCCCATGTCACGAGACCGAAGTTAAAAGAAGGATAAGCATGGAATAGAAAACTTTTGGTAAAAAAAATTAGACTACGAAAAGAAAAGTATCTAATCAGATGGTCCCACCAATATTTACTTATGCATCAAAAACTTGGAGCCTTACTAAAGTCTTACAACATAGGCCAGTTACAATTCAAAAAACCATGGAAAAATAATGACAGGAATAACATTAAGAGGTATAAAAACAGCAGCATGAATACTAGAGCAAACTAAAGTAGAGGCTATTCTAACAACAAGTATTGGCATGGGCTGGACATAATGAGAATTACAGATAAAAGATGGATATTAAGAATAACAGAATGAGTCCATAGAATTTGCAAAAGAACTATGAAAGTTTGCGGGTGTGTACTGGCATAGAAAGATCATAAATAGATGCAAGTTCAAGGACATGTCTGAGGCCTTTGTTCTGCAGTGGTCTAGTAACGGCTGATGATGATGATATCTATCTATCTATCTATCTATCTATCTATCTATCTATATATATATATATATATTTATATATATATATATATATATAAATATATATATATATATATGCATGCAAAAATGTGTGAAAAAAAAACATAAAATGATAATTACAGCATCATCAATAGCTATTTTAGTCTTCATACTTTCCTTACGTAACATTAATACATCGAGAGAAAGAAAAGTGATAAAAGAAAATGAAAAAAAAAAAAAAGAATCAATATAAGAAAATCTGTCGATCGTGATATCGATATCAATAACGGCATTGGAACAGACTTTATTTCATCTTACTGATCCAGAGAAAAGAAACATCAGAAAGAAAAAGTTTACAAACACAAAACGACTTTCTTTGATCCGCAATGATAGAGGCCGTTGGAAAGGGCAGTATTGTTGTCTCTCCGATTATCAATATTTGAAACAACACTTGAACCGCGGTGGTGAAGTTGGGTTACCTTTCATTTGTAAATTATTACTAAAATTTCCAATATCTGTGTTTCATTTAGGAGACAGGTTTGGTTTCCTGGCCTCTTTGTCCTTGTTCAATCATGCTTCTTTTTTCCCCTCCTTTCCCTACCTCATTCTATCCTTTTGTTCTTTCTTTACAATCCTCGTACTCTCTATTATTCCATTGTTTTATTTCTATAAAACT
Organism: Palaemon carinicauda; assembly: GCF_036898095.1. Lineage (NCBI taxonomy): Eukaryota > Metazoa > Arthropoda > Malacostraca > Decapoda > Palaemonidae > Palaemon > Palaemon carinicauda. The sequence goes on from NC_090752.1 coordinate 76,620,562, forward strand.
TTTGAAGATTTTTTGGGGTCAAGAGAAATGACCATTGAGTGAAAATTCTAGATAAGCTCCATCTCGATTTCTAAATAAAATGCCAAATCATTTGGACTTGAAGACGGTCTTTAATTATCAACATAAGAAAACATTGCCAATGTTTCCACATTTCTTAAAACTGGAAAAACACTTGTTTTGGTAAGTGAAGAAATCTATTTTTCAGTCTGTAATTGTCATAGACTTTTTTTTTTTTACTTTCCGGCAATCACAGTTTTATATTTTACACCTACAACCGTATTGTAATCACCTTCTTCTCCAGGGATCACCAATCATATATTTTTCTTCCGCTATTCCCATCGTACAATTACACCAATGGAAAATATTTCACTGTTCTTTCAAGGATACCAAGTGCTTCTAAATCTCGATACCGAAAAATTTACAGGTTTGTCATTAGGTGAAGTCCTCTTCTATTCCACTCCAATGGTTCCCATCCATTAAAACCAAGTTTCCAATCATGGTGATATCCAGATTAAAGCAAAGGGAGAATACTTGAGGATTTAAATTTCAGTAACGAAGATGAATTATTTCCACTCTCCATTAGCATTGTCGCCGATGAGTCCATTTTCCAGGAAGTAACTAAAATGATTGAGTCCGCTTTCCAGGAAGTAACTGAAACGATTGAGTCCATTTTCCAGGAAGTAACTGAAACCATTGAGACCATTTTTCAGGAAGTAACTAAAACCGATGAGACCAGTTTCCTGGAAGTAACTGAATCCATTGAGTCCAGTTTCCAGGAAGTAACTGAAAAGATTGAGTTTGCTTTCCAGGAAGTAACTGAAACGATCGAGTCCATTTTCTAGGCGGTATCTGAAACGATTAATTCCGGTTTCCAGGAAGTAACTGAACCGATTAAGTCCAGTTTCCAGGATGTAACTGAAATGATGGAGTCTGCTTTCCAGGAAGTAACTGGAACATTTGAGTCCAGTATCCAGGAAGTTACTGAAACGATTGAATCTAGGTTCCAGGAAGTAACTAAAATCGATGAGACCAGTTTCCAGGAAGTAACTAAAATCGATGAGACCAGTTTCCAGGAAGTAACTGAAACGATTGAGTCCATTTTCCAGGAAGTAACTGAAACCATTGAGACCATTTTTCAGGAAGTAACTAAAACCGATGAGACCAGTTTCCTGGAAGTAACTGAATCCATTGAGTCCAGTTTCCAGGAAGTAACTGAAAAGATTGAGTTTGCTTTCCAGGAAGTAACTGAAACGATCGAGTCCATTTTCTAGGCGGTATCTGAAACGATTAATTCCGGTTTCCAGGAAGTAACTGAACCGATTAAGTCCAGTTTCCAGGATGTAACTGAAATGATGGAGTCTGCTTTCCAGGAAGTAACTGGAACATTTGAGTCCAGTATCCAGGAAGTTACTGAAACGATTGAATCTAGGTTCCAGGAAGTAACTAAAATCGATGAGACCAGTTTCCAGGAAGTAACTAAAATCGATGAGACCAGTTTCCAGGAAGTAACTGAAACGATTGAGTCCAGTTTTCAGGAAGTAACAGGAATGATTGAGTCTGGTTTTCAGGAAGTTACCGGAACCTATGCGTACTGTTTCCAAGAAGTAACTGAAACTGATGAGTCAAATTTCCAGAAGTAACTGAAACGAGTGAGCCCAGTTTTCAGGAAGTTACTGGAACCTATAAGTACAGTTTCCAAGAAGTAACTGAAACTGATGAGTACAGTTTCCAGAAGTAACTGAAACGAGTGAGTCCAGTTTCCAGAAGTAACTGAAACGAGTGAGTCCAGTTTTCGGGAAGTTACTGCAACCTATGCGTACAGTTTCCAAGAAGTAACTGAAACTGATGAGTCCAGTTTCCAGAAGTAACTGAAACGAGTCAGTCCAGTTTCCAGGAAGTAACTGAAACCAAGGAGACCAATTTCAAGGAATTAACTGAAACCGAGGAGTCCAGTTTCCAAGAAGTGGCTGAAACCAATAAGTCAAGTTTCCAGGAATTAACTGAAACCGAGGAGTCCAGTTTCCAAGAAGTGACTTGAACTGATGAGTCAAGCTTCCAGGAATTAACTGAAACCGAAGAGTCCAGTTTCAAAGAAGTGACTGAAACCGATGAGTCAAGTTTCCAGGATGTAACTGAAACAGGTGATTCCATATTTCCTCATTTGAGATTACTTGGGTTATTCCAGACACCAGTGATTTAAATTACTCGATGTCTTCTAGCCACTAGTAACTGAGATCACTAAGGGGATTCCAGTTTCAATAATGAGACATAACCACACCGCTATTCCATTCCCATGTTTCTAACTTGAGATGAAATCAGGCCATTTCCGTTTGCATCATTTAACATTTTTCATGTGGATTCCAGATATAAATAACTGCGACTGCAACTACTAATTCCAATTTGATATATGAGAGAATACATTTGGCAAGTCAAACTTTATATTGAGATTCGGTTTCCAGTAATAGTTATAACTCCGGAATAACACGTTCCAGGCTTTGAGATAATTATTGGTGATAGTAGTGCTTATTCATTTGGATTATTACTTGTGATTTAAATTTCAAGAAATTAAGAACTGCAGGTGACTGTACAGTAGATCCTAGTAGATACGATAAACAACGGTAATTCTAGTTTCTAGCAAGAGAGGTAAATGGGGCTAATACCATTTTTCTGGTAATTAAGATTACTACTAGTAATTTAAAAATTAGTACTACAACTGGTGAATTCAGTTCCCAGTAACTAAGATCGCTATGTGTGTTTGTATGTGTATATGTGTGTGTGTGTGTGTGTGTGAGAGAGAGAGAGAGAGAGAGAGAGAGAGAGAGAGAGAGAGAGAGAGAGAGAGAGAATTGGGTTAAAACGTGTTTATTTCTATATGATCACAAAATATATCACAATTGAATAAAAAGAAAACAATGAAGACTACTTGGGCATACCGGCAAAACGAACAATATTCCAATCAAGAACTTTATTTTTATTCTACAACGGTTTCAACTTCTTTCTAGTTCCTTTCGTCTTCCAATAATTGACAGGATTGTCTCCATATCCTGATTGGGTATGTCGTGGTAGGATAGATAAGAATCCTTGATGGGAATGGTCGGGAAGAAGGCTACATTTCTCCAGTCTTCTATTGCACACAAATTGTCAACAATACCCAGACGAGTTTTACGTAAGGTTCGTCAATCATTATGGGATAGATTGGTATCTTTCAATCCCAATCGCAAAAATAACCTCGATCCAATTCGCTCGAATAAAGCGCGGAGAGGGTTCTTTAAAAGTGTCTGGGGCCATCAAGCCGTCATGGGTCGAAGTTTGAAAAGGAAGACGATGTCTTCTTCAAATTGAGCCAAGTCGGTTCTTAATAGGGACCGTCGCCTCTTCGAGAGAGAGAGAGAGAGAGAGAGAGAGAGAGAGAGAGAGAGAGAGAGAGAGAGAGAGAGATTCTTTTAAATGAGAGGGAAATAAAGAAGCCCCTTCAGAAGACAGAAAATTTATCTTTAAGAGAGACAGGAATAAAGTATAATGAAAAGTAAAATATCTCAAATAATCATCATCGTCATTTGCTACCCTCATACGCCAAATAGCGTCGCTGCATACATAAATTTTTTATGTGTTAGTTATGGTTGGCTAAAAAAAATGCCAAAATACCATACTATAGCAATACCCTCCCTTACTACAACCCCTAGTCAGGGAGAAAGAAATTATGTAGATCCGCTTCTAACAAAAAATTCTACAGTATACTGCCTCTGTTAACCTAACAGTGAATTGTGTACTAGGTGGTTAGTTGATTGTGGTTGGTCAGAGCTTAGCTGGAGAATGCCAATTGACTAGCAACTTAATCTTTGAACGCCAAACTAGATCATCCCTTTTATAATTATAAGTTGCCATAACGAATGCAGCCTTTAGCACTGCTCAGTAAATAACAAACATTGTTCTGCAAGTACATGATAAAACTCTACCCGGTAATTTTACATATGATTTTTCGTTGTTGTACAGTACAATTATACCCATTTTAATTGTTGATATTCTTGACCTTTTCATTCATAATACTATAGATGAATAAAATAATAATTTTATAATGATTTCAGGTATTACTTAACAGTAATTGCACATTACTAAAATAGCATGTTTTTATTGACAAGTTTGAGACGGCATTAATTGTTCTAAATAGACGCCTTTTTTCAAAAGTCTGAGAGAGAGAGAGAGAGAGAGAGAGAGAGAGAGAGAGAGAGAGAGAGAGAGAGAGAGAGAGAGAGAGAGAATAAATCCAAACCCCATATTTTGCTAAAGTTTAAAAACCGCACATTCTAGTATCAGGGATTTATCCACTCTCCAACGACACATCTATCTAAACAACAAACTTCAATCATGCCTTTCCAGTTCAATAAAGTTTCTTGCAAATGGAACTTTTAAAACAATTAGGATTAAATATAGTTACTCTAGGATGTCTGAATGTTAGTCATCTAAGATTGTTTGTTTAATACTACTGTTCATATCCCCTTTATAATAAAGAGAAAATCTATTGCTATATATATATATATATATATATATATATATATATATATATATAATATATATATATATCCGGTCATGCTCAGCGGCAGTACCAGACGTATAATTACTAGGTCTCTCACCATCCCAATAATAGGGGAAATACCCTGGTGAAAAGGGGTACCCCGAGAGGTACACTTGGAAACCACTCTCTCTCACAAATTGCCTAACTAGCAGGGTGGGGGATGGGAAGGGTTGAAATCTGTGTGTGTGCATATCTATCAAAATATTTATACGGCACTTTTGACGGCTCGGGTACACTAATTCATATAGTTCACGAAAAGTTAGGATTACTACACTGCAGCTAAACTTAAGACACAAACAAAATAACACATGGATTTAATTCTTCTACGAAATGCATTTCTTTTTTTATCGTCTGAATACATAATACTAAAAGTAGGGGGAGGGGCCAATGTAACAAACTGGGTTTCGCGTTGGTATTGCATGTTATTTTTTTTAATGTGTTCTTTGCCTAGCTATGAAGTACAAAAATTATGTCGCCATTTTTTTTCATGAACATCTAGTTACCTTAGCACAGCCTCAAAGTTGAAAACTTAAATTTGGCCGAAAACATTACATTGCGCAAGTTTCCTTTTAAAGTCTGAATTACCAAAATGTTAAATTCTCTTTATCTAAAGCTTTTATGTACAAATATTCATCAAGAACTACCTATGTGTTCATTGCAGAATGGTTGTTTACCTTTATGACAAAATTAACAGCTATTGCCATAAGCTTTTCAGCAACTATGCCACTATCGACTAAAACCAATACGTAATTTTTGGTTTTCCTGAAAATTACCCATGTTGAACCCCATCTGACTTTTACAGGACACGTAAGGCCTTAGAATATTGAAAACACATATATATTCACCCAGGGGGGTCCCTTAATTTGGTGTGTTGCATTAAACATTCCCACGATGGAACCAAGCACCAGTAAAAACCCAAAACTAGAAACTGATTTCTAACTGTGCATTCAGTGTCATGAGCTTGACATTCGTAGTCTAGTGACTGGACCATCAGAGCAAACATATTATAAGTTCCTGCAGTTTTTATATAAAAGAGGACAATATGGACATGCTAAGCTTTCACATTTCAGCAGACGATTCCAACGATTTACAGCCACTAATCTGAAGAAAAGGCAAAGTGGCACAGTGGCCACCTAGAACGTACCAAAGTACAATACCAGAAGGCCTGCCAACAAGGAGAGAGTCATCATCTTCAAAAGAGACGTGGACAACCTTCTTCTGCATATACCACTAGAGTACCAGACTGCTGAAAGCAGGACTCCCAACTTCACACGTTCAACAACATCTCTTTACAATACAAGCCTGTGTTTCTTCTGGTAAGAAGACAGCAAAGAAGCAGTTCATAAGGTGTTCATATTCAATGCAAGAAAACAACAGGCTGTTGATGTAAACAAGAATCAGACTTGGAAGGTACAGCAGAGTGCTGCTATCACTGAGAATGATGCTCATGCCATTGATGTTAAGTATCACCTCTCATAGTATTATTATTATTATTATTATTATTAATTGCTAAGCTACAACCCTAGTTGGAAAAGCAGGATGCTATAAGCCCAGGGGCTCCAACAGGGAAAATAGCCCTGTGAGGAAAGGAAACAAGGGAAAATATAACTTAAGAACAGTAACATTAAAATAAATATTTCCTAAATAAACTATAAACACTTTAACAAAGAAAAAAAAGGAGAATAGTGTGCCCGAGTGTACCCTCAAGCAAGAAAACTCTCACCCAAGACAGTGGAAGACCATAGTACAGAGGCTATGACACTAACCAAGACTAGAAAACAATGGTATGATTTTGGAGTGTCCTTTTCCTAGAAGAGCTGTTTACCACAGCTAAAAAGTCTCTTCTACCCTTACCAAGAAGAAAGTGGCCACTGAACAATTACAGTGCAGTAGTTAACCCCTTAGGTGAAGAAGAATTGTTTGATAATCCTAATGTTGTCAGGGGTACGAGGACAGAGAACAATCTGTAAAGAATAGACCAGACCATTCGGTGTATGTGTAGGCAAAAGGAAAATGAACCAAACCAGAAAGAAGGATTCAATGTAGTACTGTCTGGCCAGTCAAAGGACCGCATAACTCTCTAGCGGTAGTATCTCAACGGGTGGCTGGTGCCCTGGCCAAACTACTACCTCTACAGGCACACATAGTAGGTTCAGAATGACCAGCGAAGTGCAACCAGCAGCAGTGAAGATAAAGAGCTTACAAAGCAATGACTGTCTGGACAAGGCAAGAAGAGAGCATTGCTTGACATAAGAATGTGCTTACATCATCCATGAATTCTTTGAAATATGAGGGGGAAGACTTGACTAATATCATCCCTAAGTTGTGATACCAGCCAAGGTGAAGAAAGATGTGTGCATCCAACAAGACATTGAGCAGTAGAAGTATGCCAGGTCTGCTGAGAGTGCATCAACAAAAATAAAGACAGTGTCTGGGCCAGAATGAAGAAGGTTCAAATTGAGATGTGAAAAAGTGCAAGGAAGTCAGTGAAGCACAAGCTGGTTGATCAAGTAGATGACCTTAAGGATGTCAGGTCACTCTTTGCACTAATGTTGATTGTTGCATGTTCATTATTATTATTATTATTATTATTATTATTATTTTTATTATTATTATTACTAGTCAAGCTAGAACCCTATTTGGAAAAGCAGTATGATATAAGCCCAAGGGCCCCAACAGGGAAAAACAGCTCGATGAGGAAAGGAAATGTGGAAATAAATAAACTGTGTGAAAAAACTAAAAAAATTTAAATGAAATATTTTAGGAACAGTAACACCATTAGAACCGATCTCTCATATATAAACTATAGATAGAGACTTATGTCAGTCTGTTCAACATAGAAAATATGTGTTGTAAGTTTGAACTTTTTAAGTTCTACCGATTCAACTAACCGATTACGGAGATCATTCCACAACTTGGGCATAGCAGGAATAAAACTTCTAGAATACTGTGTGGTATTGAGCCTCATGATGGAGGCCTGCCTATTATAATTAACTGCATTCCTAGTATTACAGACAGGATGGAACTGTCCGGGAAGATCTGAATGTAAAGTATGTTCAGAATTATCAAAAATCTTATGCAACATACATAATAAACTAATTGAACAACGGTGCCAGAGATTAATATCTGGATCGGAATAAGAAATTTTATAAACCATAAGTTCTTGCACAATAAATCAATATGAGAATCAGCAGTTGAAGACTAGACGGGAAAACAATACTTGAAACAAGGTAGAATGAAAGAAATAAAACACTTCTTCAGAATATACTGATTATCGAAAATCTTAAAAGACTTTCTAAATTTTTGTGCAATTGAATAAGAGACAGACCTACTGTGTTTTTAAAAGTAAATTTGTTGTCAAGAATCACACCTAAAATTTTAAGTCATACAATATTAACAAAACATTATTAATGCTGAGATCCGGATGTTGAGGAGCAACTGTACTCAACCTACTTTCAATCATTCTTTGAGTTTTGTTAGGATTGAACTTCATGCCCCATAATTTGCACCATGCTCTAATTTTAGCTAGATCTCTATTAAGGGATTCAGGAGCCCCAGATCTACATTCAGGAGATGATATAGTTGCCCTGAAATCAACTTCAAAGAGGACATTGGTCAGCATAAGTTTACTGCCTTCCCACGAGCTTTGTTCGCAGTGAGTGGGGAACTCCTGCCAAGCACAGCCAAGAGGAAGCTGAAGGCTATAATTAAGGATCTGCCAAAGAAAACAGGTGGTGATTTGCAACCAGAGGATGTTAATAATGTCATTGCTTTATTACCACAAAGGAAGGTGACTGGCATTGATGGAATGGCAGTTGTCCGGGCAATGAGTAAATTTCCGAGGGTCAAGACATGTGCTTCATGGGCTGACCACTTCAGAGCCACACTAAACTCCAAGTGCTGCAACTATAATGAAATCTATCTAGTCTTTGACCACTATGATTTTCCCACTTCACTGAAGGAAGTCACAGAGAGAGAGAGAGAGAGAGAGAGAGAGAGAGAGAGAGAGAGAGAGAGAGAGAGAGAGAGAGAGAGAGAGAGAGAGAGAGAGAGAGAGAGAGAGAGAGAGAGAGAGAGAGAGAGAGATGGCAGGGTGGCAAACCAGCCACTACTTATCACGTTGTTGATAACACACCAGTTTGTACGGCGTCAGCAAAGCAGTTCTTGTCTAGCATCACAACCAGAGGAACTGGCAGATTACCTTACAAAGAAAGCATTCCACCATTTTGAGGGTAGGCCCAAACTCTTCATAGTTACCTCCTGGCAGGGGGTGCTCTCAGACTCTGTGGATGTTCAACATCTCTGCAGCTCTCATGAAGAAGCTGACAAGCCTTATTCTCCTCAAGCAGTATGCTGCTCAAAGAGGAACAATAGAAAAGTACATTGTCACCTGACTCTGATGTGTTTGTCTTTGCAATCTACCGTTACCATAACCTCTGCAGGAACACATAACAGTGAATGCACTTGGGTCTGCCAAGGCTGAGAAGTTACTAGGACTTCATACCTTCTCTGGAGGAGGGCGATTTTCTAACAAGGGGAAGCTTACCTGTTGGCAGGCATTGAATAGATGCTCCTTGGAAGTGATATCTGCATTTGCTGCCCTAGAAACCTTAAAGGAGGTTGGAGTTAAGACTGAACGTGCCACTGAGACATTTGTTTACTAACTCGACGAGCCTGATATAACTTTAGTTTATATTAGTGTGCTCAGATAGAAGTTTGTCACCAAGAAACAACTAGAAGCTCAAAACTTGCCACCAACACGAGGAGCCTTACATGAAGCCATTTCCCAAGCTCATTACCAGGCCATGGTGTGGTATCAAGATATGACATCATCCCTTCTCAAGCACCACCAGCATCACCTTATAGTTGGAAAGATAAAGGTGGTAAACTAATGCCAGTTCCAACAAGGATTCTCCAGCTCCAGCAACAGTTACCCATCTTATCAAATGTAGGTAAAAGAAGATCAATTAGAGGTGCCATTGTTCCAGTTGATCTCAGGGCCTAAACTGCTTTGAGATGTGCATGTGTGGAATCAAAGAGAAGATGTGCTCTAATATAAGCCAGGTACTCTTAGGAATTGATGACGATGAAGGAGGGGATCCTCCACCTAATAAGACGAATCCTACGCTAAAGCATTGACATTATTATTATTATTATTATTATTATTATTATTATTATTATTATTATTATTACGTGCTAAGCTACACTCCTAGTTGGAAAAGCAGGATTATACGAGTATAAGACCAAGGGCTCCAACAAGAAAATAGCACAGTGAGGAAATAAGGAAATAAATAAACAACATAAACACAAGAGACGTATTGAACAATCAAAATATAGTAATTTAAGACAGTAACAACATTAAAATAGATCTTTTAGATATAAACTATAAAAAATAAAAAAAAGAGGAAGAGATGTAAGATAGAATAGTGTGCCCGTGGTACAGAGGCTTTAGCACTACCCTAGACTAGAGAAAAGAGTTTAATTTTAGAGTAGCCTTCTCCTAGAAGAGCTGCTTACCATAGCTAAAGAGCCTCTTATACCCTTACGCAGAGGAAAGTAGGCACTGAACAATTACAGTGCAGTAGTTAACCCTTGAGTGAAGAATTGTTTTGTAATCTAAGTTTTGTCAGGTGTATGAGGACATCCTGGAGAATAGGAATTGAATAGGCTAGACAATTAGGTGTACGTGTAAGCCATGGAAAACAGAAGTAACCAGAGAGAGGGACCAAATGTAGTACCATCTGGTCAGTCAAAGGACCCAATAAGTCTCTAGCGGTAGTATCTCAACGGGTGGCTGGTGCCCTGGCCAACCTAGTACTTTTGGAAGAAAAATATTTATCACGCTGAAAGAAGTGTTATTGTTTTATTATCATGTAATATTTCAACAATAATTTTGGATGTCTGACTTGTATTTTCTCTGTCAAAACCAAATTATTCAGCATAATATTAGACAGAATTTGAAATGGAGAAAAAAGTACGAGAAAATTGTTTTAAAAAATGGCGACATCATTTTTTTTTTTTTTTTGTAAGTTAATTATTTCCAGAAGACTTTCAAACCAGTTGCTAAAAATTAACATTTGAAGCCAACGGGAAAACGTTGGCCTCCTTATAATAATGTTCATGTGTCATTTCCAGAGCCTATACAGTCATTTTATGTATATTAATGTTCTTATTCAGATCAATGTAAAAGATCATTAGTGACCGAAAAAAAAAAGATTTTTGCATCACATAAAAAAATTCTTTTACAAAACGTCCTTCAGTAGTACAAAATGTAAAATCAGGAACTGAACCATATTTCCTGAAAAAATATTGCACCTTTCAGCATGATCGCTTCCTTTCATATTTTTTGTGGAAAATCGAATTACCTTTCATTATGCTGTCAAAGGAAAGGACACTCAGATCCAATTACAACGCAGCTTGTTAATTGCAGAGCAGGGTAACAAGCTAGAGCTTCACACACTTATACGCGTACATACACGCATATATATATATATATATATATATATATATATATATATATATATATATATATATACATACATATATATATATATATATATATATATATATATATATCATATCGATATTATCATCAGCAGCAACTAGTCCACTACAGGACAAAGGACTCAGACATGTCCTTCTACTCGTGTCTGTTTATGGTCTTTCTATGCTAGCCTATACCAGGAAATTTTCTTAGCTCGTCAATCCATTGTCTTCTCTCCCTTCCCCTGCGTCGTTTGCAGTCTAAAGGGACCGATTCTGCTATTCTTAATATCCATCGATTAGATTTCATGCTCATTATATGTCCAGCCTGTGTCCATTTCTATTTTTACAAGTTGCTAAAATATCCTCTACTCAAGTTTGCTTTCGTATCCTTGTTGCTCTTTTTCTGCCTCTTAGTGTTATTCCCATCAATATTCTTTTCCTTGCTTTTTCAGTGGTCACTGGCTTACATTCTAAGGTTTTAGTAAGGGCTGCAATTTTCTGAGGCATACGTTCACTAGTAGGACCATACACACATACACACACACACACACACATATATATATATATATATAAATATATATATATACACACATATATATACACACACATATATATATATATATATATATATATATATATATATATGCACATAACCTTAATACTTTATCCGAAAATATTTTTCCTAGTCTAAAGCGATTGTGCTATCTCTCAGGCTTAGTGTCATCACTGGTAAATTTCTAAATGAAATGCTACATAAACATCTTTTATTCTTAAATTCGTTTCTGCCACCTTACAGAATATAAAAGGCAACAAATATTTGTCTCATCCCTTCCTTTGACGTATGGGTTCTAAACTGGTTATTTACTGAATCACTTCATCACCACTGTCCTGTAGTTTCTAATTTCTTGTCCCATAAGTTCTAGAGCGTCTTTCCATTTCTCAACTTCTTGTTTATCTTTCATACATCACAAATGGACTCCCGCTCCATAAGCAATTTGTTTATCAACTTTTCTTATCCCCGTTTTACTTGTAAAATAACTTATCATTCCTCCGTAAGTTTTCGTAGACCAACTCACACATCGTTTTATTACGTAAAATTCTTTACTGCATCACTTTCTTCTTAACTGACGGATACATTTTCCTTTAATTATTGCAATTCTGCAATAGTAGGTTGGCCACCACCCACCCGTTGATATACTACATTGGATCCCTCTCTCTGGTTATGGTTATTTTCCCAGTGCCTACACATAAACATAATATGCTGGCCTATTCTTTACGCATTCTGCTCTGTCCTCATACACCTGACAACACTACGATTTCCAACCAACTCTTCTTTGCTCAAGGGGTTACCTACTGTAATGTAACTGTTCTGTGGCTACTTTCCTCTTGGTAACGATAGAAGAGACTTTAGCTTAGACAAGCAGCTGTTCTAGGAGGACACTTCAAGATCAAACCACTGTTCTCTAGTTTTGGCTAGTGCCATAGCCTCTGTACCATGGTATTCCACTGCCTTGGGCTAGAGGATACACTAGGCCAAACTATTCTATCTTGTTTCTCTTCTTGTTTTTTTTTTTAAGTTTTTTTATACTTTATTTTTTAAATATCTAATTCAATGTTGTTAATGTTCTTAAAATATTTTATTTCCATTGTTCATTACTTCTCTTGCGGTTTATTTATTCCTTGTATCCTTTCTTTACTGGCCTATTTTACCCTGTTGGAGCCCTTGGTCTTATAGCATCCTGCTTTTTTCAACTTGGGTTGTAGCTTAGCTTGTATTAATAATAATAATAATAATAATAATAATAATAATAATAATAATAATAATGAAGACCGAGTTTCGCTGAAAATTCAACAGTTTCTTGCAGTGTCTGTAATCTAATCATCCATGTGAGCAAGGGAGAAGGAGTTTGGGAGTGCCTGTAGGCCTACCTGCTGAGTCATCAGCAACCATTGCCAGGCCTTCTCTAGTCCTAGCTTGCGTGAAGAGGGGCTTGACCGCTGATCATTTGGATATATCGTCAGTCTCTAGGCATTGACCTGCTGACCAGGACAATACCACTGTCCCTTGGCTCTGCCATTCATGAGCGAGCTTTAGACCTTTGAACTGTCTTTGACTAAACCTAGTGTATATTCAATGAATTTTCTTTAAAGAAGCTCTTATCACTTCTTGGCGATCCAAGTTAATTATTTAGATTACTGTACATCTATAGACAACTTGTATAGTTATGCTTCTATCTAACAAAGATCTGATACACATCAAGCCAGTATTATATCTACTGTGTCTTAAAAGAAATTCTTCAACTCATCTCTTGCTCATTTAAAAGCATACTTAAGAATACTGTTTATTGGAAACCATTCACTTGTAAAAAATAATCCCTTTTCAAAAGACAAATTCATAAATCTTTAAACTTTAGGAAATATTTCTTCTACCCATAGCCCTCTTATTGGTGACTCTCTCCCTTGTTATAAAAAAGCATCTGCACTTAAAATACTTGTAACTACCCAGGGCAGCAATGTCCAGGTTTTACCAGTAATTATTTTGCAGTAGCAGTCCTCATTATGAATAGACCGAGCTTGGCCCCAAGTAAGCTAGGCTTATTCACCATTCCGAGGGCATTTTCCTCTCCAAGTATTCCACAACCCTCAACAAAGCATTCGCCTG
>NC_090752.1:76639282-76641782 GCF_036898095.1 Palaemon carinicauda
TCCTAATTCGCCTTCTTTCTCCTTCGCAGTTCAACCAATGAACGTCAGCATCATGAGCAGCAGCAACTCGCTCAGTGCCAGCACAGAGTATGAGCTGACGTGCCAAGCCTGGGGTTCCAGACCGCCTGCCGTCATCAGCTGGTGGAAGGGTGGCACCCAGGCTCTCAAAGAGGCCGTTATGACGGTAAGTACTTGGAGAATTGTGATTTCAATGAATGGTAGTAATCTGATCTTATAAATGTACACAGGGCATAAACCTAGGCACACACCTTGTATGCATGTGTGTATACATACATATATATATATATATATATATATATATATATATATATATATATATAAATATATATATATATGTATATATATATAAATATATATATATATATATATATATATATATATATATATATATATATATATATATATATATATATATATATATACGCACACTCATATACCCTTATATATAAACATATGCATATAAATATATTTGTGAGTGTGTGTGTACTGTATAGTATAGAGTATCTTCTTACATTAATAGTCAGCCTATGCACTTTGATATAACGGAAATCATCATGTATACACAAAGTGAATGAAAATTAATGCAAATGAAACCTCTATGGATATAAAATTTCAACAAAATTTCATTTATAAAATTAACTAAACACACAACACATAAGCATGGATACATTGATGTACTTATTGATTTTTATGAGAGAGAGAGAGAGAGAGAGAGAGAGAGAGAGAGAGAGAGAGAGAGAGAGAGAGAGAGAGAGAGAGAGAGAGAGAATTATACGGAAGTGATTTCTTGGCCCTTGCATCTTTTCTGAGCCTCCTCTAAAGAAACTAAACCATAATAAAAATAATAATAATGATAATAATAATAATAATAATAATAATAATAATAATAATAATAATAATGGATATATGTTTACTAATGACCATAATGAATACATGTTATTTTTTACTTTTTGTTTTCCATAATTTGTACTCATGAAAAACCAAATTCTCTTACATATTTTCATTACAAATTTCTCGAACACTGAATGGTTTATAATTTCAGCTATATTATTCTTCTACCTATTTGGCATTCGAATAAACGTATGTGATGACGCTATAAATAAAGTACCCTTTCATTATCATAATCAATTTTTTATACTTTGGTATCTTGTATCTTTATTCATCTACAATCCACAGTTTCATTAATACCCTGAGCTATTCAATTTCTATTATTCTGTTTTGTGTCTTATTTCAGAATCCCTCTCCATTCTATGTGAACAAATATTTCAGTTATCTTTTAATTTGCATTCCACTTTGTTTCTTTTCTTGTGAAAAGTGTATTTCAATTGCAAATCTTGAGTCGTTCTCTACAACAATTATATACTTTAAAATGTTCCCTAAAAAAATCAAACCCCTTTTTTATTTTCTAATGTCACGGAAATTATGTTTTGGAAGTTTTTGTAACACAAGCTACTTAGCACATTGCTACAAAGCGTTTTATCTCCGCAATGACATTTTTAGTTTTGTAATTCACTTTTATACTCATTTCTCTAATGTTCGAAGAACCCATGACAACTTAAGTAGCTAGTTTTTTTCGGGTCATGCAAACCTGTGCATTTTTTCTTATTTGCTGGCTCGTTATTCATATGTTCCTTACATAACACTCAGAAATATATCTACCTATTCTTAATACTTCACGCCTTTATTCAATCTAAAATTCTATTTAAAGCATGAGGACGTTTTCAATATATTTTTTTAAACTAAGTCCTTTCACATCCATAAAATAATGCCTAAACCATTTTGTCTCTTAGTTTAGATTCACTCCGATAATTAGATATTTTCTTTAGCCTTTTTTTATTGACTAAAAATAATCGTATTATGCTGAAAATTTTATAGTTTTATATCACAATGTATAATCTGTTTTATTAATTCATAATCATACATATTACCTCCGGACTACATACCGCAAGTGACACCATGGGATTTTCTTTTTTTTTTTTTTTCATTTCTGTTTGATTTAACCAATATCTTAAACATGGTTAATTTTTCCTATTTTTTTTTTTTTTTTTTTTTTTTTTTTGCACAGCGCATTTTTCTTATGATACCAACATTCCGGGAAAGCAATGCAACTAATTCTATTTTCAGTTTCAAAACACTTTTCTACCAATCATAAAAACTGATTTCTATACAGCAACACCACAACTTTTTTCTATAACCAATTTACTTTTCAAACAATCCGAGTTTTTTGAGCAACCCAAAAAAAAGTCTTTGAATTTTTATATAAAATATTCTCTCTACTGATTTCAGACCTCCCCAGACAGCAACGTGACAACTTCTATCCTGAAGTACAAGGCTGAAATGACGGACAGCGGGAAGTACCTCACATGCCGGGCGGAGAATCCATTCATCTCTCAGTCGTCAAGAGAAGACGGCATCAAATTAAACATATTTTGTAAGTTGTCTCTCCCCTCATTTCCTTCAATCATATACGCCCTTCTTG
>NC_090752.1:76646782-76649282 GCF_036898095.1 Palaemon carinicauda
ACAAAGCCTCAGAAGGATATTGGGAGTTAAATGGCAGGACATGATTAGAAGGGAAACTATAGGAGAAATTACTCGAGTGCCATATGTGGATGAGATCATGACGAGGGGTAGATGGAGATGGTATGGGCATGCTCTCCGCACTCCCAAGAGAGATTAGTTCACCAAACGTTCAGCTGGGCTCCACAAGGCACTATTATTATTATTATTATTATTATTATTATTATTATTATTATTATTATTATTATTTTTATTATTATTATTATTATTATTACTTGCTAAGCTACATCCCTAGTGCGAAAAGCAGGATGCTATATACCCTAAAAAATTTCCCCTACACTTTTCGGAGGTTCATTGGGACCACACTTTTTTTTTTTTTTTTTTTTTTTTTTTTTTAATCAAACCCCTAAAGATGACAAAACCACCAAGAAACCTACTTCTGGACTCCACTGTCACGGGACCTAAGAATATAACCCAACTAAATGACTAGGAGGTGTCTCAACCCTCCACCATTTATCTCAACTATATACTATCAATGGAAAAATAAATTAACTTATTGCATTGAGTAATAGCACATTATATTATTTACAAGAGCATGTTAATATTATTAAGTGATCAGTATTGGAATAACATTAGACTAAAATTAAAGGTTATTTATTTTATGTTCCATGATTTTGAAACTGAAGAAAATTTAATCAAGATCTTGATAATGCATAAAATGAAAATATTGATAATTGAAATAAAATTTACATCTACTCGTCCCTTTCAGAATCAGCATCCAAATATATATTAGTTGGTAGTCCAACTTTCTTTGAAATCAAAACCTTCAATGTATAGAAAAAAAAATATAATTATAAAAACACGCAAAATCTAATTAGTAGATACCCATCCTTTGATTGCCGTTGAAATGAAAAAAATATTTCTAAATGGTTTCATTCTCAAATAACGTGGGTTTTCTCATGGAAACCTATACGTTTTGAAGGTGAACATTTTAACGAAGTACTGATTAATTTTTTTTTTTTTTTTTTAATCTTGTCCCCTGATTGGAGTAACTATACGTCTTTCTCACGCTCCGGCCCAGTCCCCACTCACAATGGAATGCTGTTAATTACGTACCAATAAATTGTTTATTGTCTTGTTAAACTGAAAAATAATTTATTGGCTTTCTAAGGAAAAATAATTTCATCTGTCGTAATTTTCTACAAGGCCAGAGAGAGAGAGAGAGAGAGAGAGAGAGAGAGAGAGAGAGAGAGAGAGAGAGAGAGAGAGAGAGAGGGGGGACTCATCATCCCCTATATAATAGAGCAAGTGTCTGGCTATATATATATATATATATATATATATATATATATATATATATATATATATATGTGTGTGTGTGTGTGTGTGTGTGTGTGTGTGTGTGCTTCCTGTCCCGCTGATTTGGTCTCTACCCGTCCCTCATGTGGAGGGGAGAGGGAGTAGGCATACCCTGTTGAGAGAGGGCACCCCGAGAGATCCAATCAGAAACAAGTCTCCCACAAATGGCTGAACCAGCGGGTTGTGGTTAGGAAAGGGGAAGGTGTGGGAAGGGTTAAATCTGTATATGCCATGTTCCAATTTTAGACCATTTTACGGCTCTGATATCGATGAAATGAAAATCTGGATGAATAAAAATAAATTACTCAACTACTTCTTATTTATGGCAATCAAGTTAGGACGTTTAAAGCCAACGACGGGGAAGGAGTTAAAAACAAATCATATGTGCAGTAAGTGTGGTATGAAATACAATGAATAGCCAAAAAAAATCGACATCAGGAAAATATAATGACAGGGTAACTACTGCATATTATTATTATTACTATTATTATTATTATTATTATTATTATCATTATTACTATTATTACTATTATTTTTATTATTATATATATATTATTATTATCATTATTATTATTGTTATTATTATCATTATTATCTTTATTATGTTATTAGCTAAGCTATAACCCTAGTTGGAAATGCAGGATGCTATAAGCACAAGGGCTCCAACTGGTAAAAATAACCCAGTGAGGAAAGGTAATTAGAGAAACCAATATTTCAAGAACAGTAACATCAAAATAGATCTTTTATAAAAGAACTATAAAGAGAGATTTATGTCAGCCTGTTCAACATAAAAACATTTTCTGCAAATTTAACTTTTGAAGCGCTAGGAATTACCGATATGCTTCATTTACTTTAGTACCATAACTAATTGTATAGAAGCGTTATAGAAAACATAGTTTTGCAAATAACTCATCCGATAACACTGTATCTTTTATACTAACTTGTCTGTCACAAACATAAAAGTCAATCTAGAAAAAATTAGCTATCGCTACAATTCTGATAAGTATTTCACTCTTGATCGTTCTCTGTTCCCTTCCAGATAAACCGGTGGTGACCCTCCAGATGGGGAGTAACCTTGACCCTGAGACCATCAAGGAGGGTGACGATGTCTACTTCGAGTGTCACATCAACGCCAATCCCGAAG
>NC_090752.1:76654282-76664282 GCF_036898095.1 Palaemon carinicauda
AACTCTCTAGCGGTAGTATCTATATGGGTGGCTGGAGCCCTGGCCAACCTACTACCTATATATATATATATATATATATATATGTATATATATATATATATATATATATATATATATACATATATATATATATATATACATATATATATATATATATATATATATATATATATATATATATATATATATAGTATATGATACATTTACCGTTTATACTGTTTTAAAGAGGCGGTCATAATATTGTGCAATCTTCCGAGGTAAGGTTGTTATTCCAACAACTTTTTTTTGCCCTAGGGCAGATGCTATTATAAATATTCAACTTGGGTAACTGTGACCTGTAGACCATTAACAAACTACAGATCTACCACCCGTGAAATATGCGCTGTATCCCTCAATCAAATACCCATATTGGCTGAATATACCTTCCAAATGTATGTGGGGCTGTTCTCACATCTCAAAGGCCTACCGTCAGTTTTGACGAGTCGCTTACACTAGTTTGCTTATGTATATATATGTGTACTGTATATATATATATATATATATATATATATATATATATATATATATATATATATATATATATATATATATACTGTATATACTGTATATATATATATATATATATATATATATATATATATATATATATATGTATATATACATGCATATATATAAATATAATTATATATGTATATATATATATATATATATATATATATATATATATATATATATATATATATATATATATCAGCTACCATACACCAATTCTATTGCTTGGGTCAATATAAGTCAATTTGATATTGACAAAAACAGGCCAAAACCGGCTGGAATCGATTTCTGATCCAAATTGGAAGTAAGAAGACAGATGCTTCCAACGAATCGATCTGGAATCTAACTGGAATTGACTGAAAATTGAGTTATTAAATAGATAAACGACCTGGGGTGACCCTTTGATCTCTAAACCATTAACAAGCATTGAGTGATATGAAGATTTTCCAGGAAGACGTTCTCACAGTAAAACATAATAATATTTTTGTGAAAAAATATAAGCAGACACTTTTTCTTTATTATATAGGGAAGATTTACACATCCATATATATCTAACATATATATATATATATATATATGTGAAGATGTCCTTGATTTAGTTAGCAATAACTTCTTAATTAGTCTAGTATCTTACCTCTTCCTTTAGTTTAATATTAATTGAATTTCTCTCAGGAGTTTACATAAGCAAAGTTTCGTGGGTGAGGGATACGAATGCTGGTTTCTTTCTTTACTAGACATAAAAAGGGGTTTGAACAGGCACTTACAAGCAGTCAAAAACAAAAGCGTGGTTTCTACATTAACACTTAGTGATGAACTCAGACGTCTTGACACTGGCTGGAGAATTTGGTGAATCCTGGTTTAGTTAGGCCTAAACGTCATCTATAGGCCTACTGTCGTCGCTGAAGTATAAGCCTTCGTCAGGTGTTGGGAAGGCTGGCGCGAAGTTCTAGACACGCCTTGGTCACTCGGGGACGTCACGCCTCTCGGTCGCTCTGGGACGTCTCGCCAAACGCACTCACAGACACTCAGGTGCGGGCGTAGTAACTTTGTTCGTCGTCCTTCGTTCTCAGGGGTAATTGTTCCCCTGTAATTTCTCGGCTGCTTTAGTATTCTACGTAATCGCCGTCCCTCAATTTGGTATAGGCAGCCGCCACGTGTAGATCGTCAAGGAGACCCGGCAGGTTAAGTAGGTCGTTAGACCTATTATACAGAGTGACTACTAGGAAGAGAGCGAGATGCCGTCTTCTCGTTGCTTATATATGGTCGTCCTGGGCGTGTCAAGCTATCCTTAATCACGTGACTTTTTCCCGGCTTCCACGTCTCATTCGTCTATGTTCCGTTCGACATTCAAGAACGGATCCTGTCGTTTAGGGGGTTGTTTACGGGAAAGAACCCTGGAGTCAGCGAAATTAGTTGAAAACATCCTACCTAACTCCCGTTCACTCTCCTGTCTCTCCACAACTCTTTCTATATCTTTACAATTACTACTAACTGCATTTGTCTCCTCATTTCTTATTAATTAACAAAACCCACAAATAAAGACATCAATATCATACACAAACCTTCTGCACACGAAACTTACTCAAAAATAAGCATCTGTCTGACACCACTCGGCCAGCTACTAGGATTCTTATAGAATCCTCACATACAACAAAACAACAAACCTATTCTTTAGGTTTCCCAGTAATAACTAGTAGCAACTCATTAATCCTTTCCAATTTTCTGAAAACCAAATACTTCACCACATTATACGTTACCACAGTAACAAGTACAATCAAAAACACATTACACATAGTCAGAAATGGTGCAACATCTTGCTTGTAAAACAGAACATAATCATTATCAAGTGGCATTGCCACATTTTCTACCACTGTTAATTTGTCTAGCTGAAAATGATTAATCTTGTTCTCGTAACTCTTTGCAATGGAAGATTGATTTAACTCATAATGCAAAAACACACTTGGTACATAATAGAGATAATCATTTATCACTACTGAGCAAGAATCTGCAAATGACTTCAAGTTTCCTAACTGAAATGTTTGAGTCTTCCCATCACAAGTAACTTCTGCATTTTTAGTACTTTGTACATAAACAAAAATCTCATTACCTAAATGTAATGCCCTGTATGGCAAAGCAAAAGTTTCAAATTTACACTCTCTCATCAACTCATAATTCTCAAAGAAAATACCTTGGATACACGGAAAATTGCTCATAGGTTGTTTAATTTGCACAAAATTGCACATGGATTGACTTTCACTTATCAACACACACTGTTCTAAATCACCTTCTTCTAAAATAATCATCAACAACTTGTTCTCATCCAATGCTAGACGAACCTTCGGATGGTTCCAAATTATTGTTGCATTTCCTATCTTAACTGGGAAAGGATGTATTGTATACAGGTCAAACAAATTCATACCCTTGAAGGGGATCAATACCAACAAATACCCTTTTGTTACTTTCACAGTTGACATTGTGTAATACCAAAATATATCTTCTAGCAAAGGCTTGGAATGGCTATTTACCATACACCAATCGATAATTTCTTTCAAAGTTTTTGGAGAAATGATAGCAGGGCTGAGTATTCCCTTTTGTGCATTTATTAGTCCGTTCACAGATTCCTTGTGATCACCAATCTCGATTTCTACTTCATGAATCAACTTAAACACTTGTTCTACGTCATCTATTTTATTAGAAACATTCACGTTAACTTGATTAATAAATTCCACCATCTTTCTTATGTTCTCTACATTCTTATTATTATTTTCTATCAGAGTACTTATAAGATTACCCTTCTGATTAGCCCATTTCTCGATTAGTTCTACACGATCAGTCAAACCTCTTACATCGTTTTCTGTAGCCACTCCAAACAAAGCACTAAAGGCACTTCCTACAAAAGGTAACAAAGATCTCTTGTTTCTTTGAGGCCTGACAATGTCTTCAATTTTACCCTGTAAATTTCTTAATACTTCTACAAAGGCAGAATCACTATGGGTTAGTATGCACTTCCGTAGTTCTTTATCTAACTGGTTCAAATGTTCTTCCCTTTCTAATATTGAATTGACATTAATTTTTACTACAGCAAAATCTGTTAACAGTTCACCTTTTCCATGATTTTGTATCAAGGCCCCACTTTTAATGTCTATTTCGCAAGTGATACCCACCACCAGGGGTAGGATCAGAAGGAAGTTTTTCCACCACTTCCTGTAGAAGTTGAGAGGACCATGGATTAGTTTTTACAACCTTCATATGATTCCAATGGGCATACCTTACATCTAAATTCTGTTCATGTATCAGCTTAAATTTATTATTCCTTTCCCTTTCTAACACTCTATAAGGACCTTCAAATTTGGGAGATACCTTTTCATTTGGTCCTTCCTTTACATGTACCTTTATATATACTTGTGAGCCTATCTTCAGGTCAGTCATGGAACTAGTTGTGTCATAGTATTTCTTATTTACCTGTTGGCCCTTTTCTAAAGATTGTCTGGTTTGTCTTATTATTTGAAAGGTTCTTTGCAGTTTCCAAGCTATATAGTCCTGGTAATCATATGTGTGCCTAGGAGGTTTTGCGTCATCTAACAATGAGTTTGGCAGTCTTTTCTGATAACCATAAAGCAAAAAGTGTGGGGTTTCTCCTACTGTCTCATTTACTGTGTTATTCAAAGTAAACTGAACGTCCTCTAACGCTAGGTCCCAATCTTCTGTAGTTGGACTAATGATAGTTCGCAGTACATCCAGTATCTTCTTATTGGCCCTTTCCACTGTCCCATTTGAACTCGGCTTATAAGGGGTTATCTCGCATTTCTTTATCTCAAAAAATTCACAAAGCTTTTTCATTACCTCACTGGTGAATTCGGGTGCATTGTCCGACAAAAGTACCTCCGGACACGAATGTCTTGTGAGTATTCTGGTCTTTAAAGCTTCTGCAACAGAAACTGCAGTTCTATCTCTGACTGGGACAATTTCTAAATACCGAGTCAAATAATCAATGAATACCAGTATATATTTATTTCCTCTCAAAGTTTTTGGAAAGGGTCCTATATGATCCATCTGAACTACCTCAAAAGGGTTTAATTTACTAGGATATTTTTCTAAAGGAGCTCTGACATTTACATGACCTTTATGCCTATTACAAGTCTGACATTCATTTACAAATTGCTTTGCTTCTTCGCTGCACTTAGGCCAAAAATAATTTCTATTTATTGTTCTCAGAGTCTTTTTGATTCCTGGATGTCCTGCCAACTTGTGGGTATGTGTTAGAGTTAATACTTCTTTAGTCAGGGTGTCAGGCACATATAGTCTAGAGCAAGCACTCCTATCCTTAGCCTTCTTATATAATATCCCATTTATTAATTCAAAATCTGACCTAGAGGTTTCATCTTGTAGCAAATCTCCTATTATTTTCCTGATACCTTCTTGTTTCTCTTGTTCTATTTTAACTCTCTCCAAATCTAAGTCTACGACCTGACAGCTGAAACAAAAAGTGTTAGTTGTGATAATTCTTTCAGTATCCTCTTGTGCTCTAGATAATCCATCTGCTAAAGTATTAAACTTACCTGGAATGTATCTAAATTCTGGAGCAAACTCTAGCACACTAATAAACCATCGATTAAACTTTAAGTTATTAGTGAAAGCTCTTTTCTTAAATAGGTCACAGATGGGTTTATGGTCAGTAAGTACATTTACTTTGTGTCCTAACAAAATGTGCCGAAACTTTCTCAGTGCCCAATAAATGGCTAAACATTCCTTTTCTGTGGTATTGTAATTTCGTTCGGCCGCATTCAGGACTCTACTTGCATAATATACTACCCTCATTCGGGTTTTTGCCTTCTGTAACAAAACCGCTCCTATTCCTGTATTCGAAGCATCACATGCTAAGTAAAATTGCTTGCTAAAGTCTGGATACACTAAGATAGGATCTTGGATTAATTTCTCCTTCAACTTTTGAAAAGCCTCCTCTTGCTCTGCTTTCCATTCAAACTCTACATCCTTCTTAGTTAACTCTGTCAATGGTTTAGCTATAGTAGCAAAATTTTTGACAAATGGTCTATAGTATCCTATCATCCCTAAAAATCTTCTTACACCTTTTAAATTTTGTGGAGCAGGATATTCCACAATCGCCTTTATTTTTCCTTCCTGCATGCGCAATCCATCAGCACTGATCACATGTCCTAAATATTCTAATGATTTCCTCAAGAATTGACATTTCTTAACCTTTATCTTTAATCCTGCCAGTCTTAGTCGTTCTAAAACGATTTCTATGGTTCCGAAATGGCTCTCTATATCTTTGCTAAATATAATGACATCATCTAAATAGACTGACACATTCTCTATGTCTCCTAAGATCTGTAACATTAACCTTACAAAAGTCAATGGAGCTGATGTTAACCCAAATGGCATTACCTGAAATTCTAAGTGTTCTTTATGTGTGCTGAAGGCAGTTAATGGCTTTGATTCTTCGTCTAAAGGTACTTGCCAATATCCACTTAGTAGATCTAAGGATGAGAAGATCTTTGCTCCTCCTAACTGAGCCAAAACATCGTTTATTACAGGCATGGGCATCCTATCAGGAACTGTGTTCGCATTCAACTTGCGATAATCAATCACTAATCTGTAACTTCCATCTTTCTTTGGAATCAACAACATGGGAGAATTATAAGGTGATTTAGAGGGTATGACCACTCCTTCTTCTTTCATTTCTTCTATCATTTTATCTACTATTGGACGTTGGCTGATAGGTAATTTATAATTAGGTATGAAAAAGGGTTTGGCTCCATCATCTAGGATTATCTTATGTCTTAACACCTCAGTCCTACCTAACCTATCACCTGTAATTGCTATGCCCTGCCTATATTTATTTAAGGTTTCTATTAACCTTTTACGGTACTCAGGAAAATCGGTGTTATCTATCTCCCTATCTATTCCTGCATCAATGTTTCCTATGGTAAAGAATGCTTCCTCCTCTAACGGAATCATTTTGTGTGTAACTTCTATTCCTGTACAAAATTCTGTACCCGCTAACAAATGGAGTCTTTTATCAGAATAATTCATGACATAAGTAGTACAGGCTAATCCCTCCATCTGAACTAATGAGTTATCCATTCTGACATATTCTGGTAATCCTTCTGGGGTCAAGATTACATCATTATTAGTGTGTAGGCGGGTTATCAAATATACTCTAGTAAGAGTATTGGGCAGTAGTACTACATCTCTAGCTAGCCTAAATCTTATTTTGTTTGCATCTGCTGTGCTGATCAGACTTATTTCCCCAGTTTGTACTTGAGTACAAAAACATGAATCTTCATCTCCTCCTTTTTGAGATTCTGTTTCTCTTAAGTGTCTTAATTCTTGTGAATTCAATGTGCCTAGCAGCAAAACTTCTTGGAATTCCCTTTTATCTATTCTCTCAGATTCTCTGTCGACATTTTCATCCTTAGTATGTGTGCTGCCTTTACAAGAAGTAATTTCCCCCTTTCTGGGTGCAATTGCTAAATTCTCTTCTTTCTCCCTTTCTTCTGATTTTACTTTGATTTCCCTTTCTCTTTCTGAACCGGAGTGTGTTTCAACTATCGAAGCGGTCCCCTGCAAATTGGCCAAATTTGTAGTGGGCTGGTCATCAACAAGTTGGAAACAGACTTCCTGATTATTTCCCTTTAGAACTAATCTTCTGTCTTGACAATCAAAAACTATGCCAAAATCTTGCATTGTTGCAAAAGAAATCAAAGCTCGAGCGGGAAATGCTACTTCTTGCAAAACCAAAAATGGCACTTGACACTTCTTCTCTAGCAATTCAATGTTTAAATCTATGGCTCCTACATTGTTAAGCTGATTGCCAGTTATCCCCTGAATTAATGTATCCTCACTCCTAATTGCAGAAATAGGTATATTCAAATAATCAGTTAAGGTATGGAGCCCTATGAGATTTACAGTACTTCCTGAATCTAACAAACTAAGACATTCTTTACCTTCTATCTTGATATTTGTCTTGGGTAATGATTGCTGTCGGAAGGATAAATATGTTGCTGGCAACGTGGATGTACCTCCGCTACCTGCAACATCCTTCCATTCTTTGGTTTCCCTATTTCCTGGACTCCTATCCTGCTCTTCTAGTCACTTTCTATTACCTTGTTTTTCTTCGGAGTAATTAGTAGGGTTTGAGTTATCCCTTGCCTGTACCTGAGGAGTATTTTCGGAGGGTTTTATTATGTTTCTTACCTTGGTACCAACATTCTTGGTCTGTGTGACCTCCTCTTTGACAATACTGGCAATACCTATTCTTTGGTCTAGCTCCCTTATGATGATAATTCCCTCTAGATTTATATGTTTCATTATAATTTCCTCTGTTTTGTTCATTTGACTTGTAAGGGGGCTGGTTATTTTGATAATTTTTATGGTAATATTTATTCCTACCGGTCTCGTTATTTTTATCTTCCCTGTAATTCTGATACCTTCTTTGCTTGGTATTTGCCGAAAAAGTGACCTCTTCAATTTGGGTCTCGTTTTTCTGGATGATTTCCTGGATTTGGCTCAACGTTTTTGTGAGCTTCTGGGCAGGATCTAACTTTAGGTCCTTGAAAGCCTTCCTTTCCCTTTCACCAAAGGCTGCATACAATGTACCGTAGGCCATATAAGTCAAAATTTCATCTAAATCCACCAGTTGGTTATTATCCTCACTAAACTGCATTCTGTTTCCTACCGTGATTGTGGGTAATGACAAAATGTCTTCCTTAACTACTCCTAAATGATTCAGAACCTGGGTATACAGACTAGGCATGGAATCACCTTCAAATTTAGCCGAGTTAAACCTATACAAGTTCAACAACCGATCGGTCTCCTTGGCCGATCGCCACAATAGTCTGCATTCCTCCTTGAACTCGTTGAAAGTGGTAATTTTTTCAAAGGCCTTACCGTTTAATGTAGGGTGAGCATCCCCTACGTCTACGTTGACTAACATCATTGCCTGTTTAATTTTTGCAACATCGTCAGTTATTTTAAAACTAGCGATCCTATTCTCTGTGTCCGCTAACCACTTATCTACACTGTATTTCTCTAACCTTTGTTTGTCGGGATTATCCCTACTTACATTTCCACAAAACCGTGTGGTTTGTGTGATCAGCCCAGCGGAATTCATATCGGCAATATTTGCTCTTACCGGACTCGAACTTCGGTTTCTAGTCAGATTTTGACGTCTTCCTACACTAGCACTTCGCGACCGTCTGTCTGCAGTTAATCTCAAGTCGTATTGATATTGTGTAAGTCTTTGGAAAATATTGTCCAGACTCATATCACAAAAAAAGGAAAAATTAAAACACCAAAATTTTCTTACGAGAGACAAATGCCCTAACTTCCTATTCTATAGAGAGACAGTATTTATACAAAACAAGAGAGTGAACGAAAACATGCAAACTACTCACATATCCATTGGTTCACGACTCCTTTGGTTTCCCTCTGTTTTTCTTGAGATTGTTTTGTATTTCTTCGACACATAAAAGGGGGTTTCAGCACTTTCCTGAAATAAAGCCAGTATTAGTTCAAACTTAATACAACACGGCACAGTATCCCTTAACGATGCCACCATTTGTGAAGATGTCCTTGATTTAGTTAGCAATAACTTCTTAATTAGTCTAGTATCTTACCTCTTCCTTTAGTTTAATATTAATTGAATTTCTCTCAGGAGTTTACATAAGCAAAGTTTCGTGGGTGAGGGATACGAATGCTGGTTTCTTTCTTTACTAGACATAAAAAGGGGTTTGAACAGGCACTTACAAGCAGTCAAAAACAAAAGCGTGGTTTCTACATTAACACTTAGTGATGAACTCAGACGTCTTGACACTGGCTGGAGAATTTGGTGAATCCTGGTTTAGTTAGGCCTAAACGTCATCTATAGGCCTACTGTCGTCGCTGAAGTATAAGCCTTCGTCAGGTGTTGGGAAGGCTGGCGCGAAGTTCTAGACACGCCTTGGTCACTCGGGGACGTCACGCCTCTCGGTCGCTCTGGGACGTCTCGCCAAACGCACTCACAGACACTCAGGTGCGGGCGTAGTAACTTTGTTCGTCGTCCTTCGTTCTCAGGGGTAATTGTTCCCCTGTAATTTCTCGGCTGCTTTAGTATTCTACGTAATCGCCGTCCCTCAATTTGGTATAGGCAGCCGCCACGTGTAGATCGTCAAGGAGACCCGGCAGGTTAAGTAGGTCGTTAGACCTATTATACAGAGTGACTACTAGGAAGAGAGCGAGATGCCGTCTTCTCGTTGCTTATATATGGTCGTCCTGGGCGTGTCAAGCTATCCTTAATCACGTGACTTTTTCCCGGCTTCCACGTCTCATTCGTCTATGTTCCGTTCGACATTCAAGAACGGATCCTGTCGTTTAGGGGGTTGTTTACGGGAAAGAACCCTGGAGTCAGCGAAATTAGTTGAAAACATCCTACCTAACTCCCGTTCAC